>NC_067208.1:10882288-10905588 GCF_026262505.1 Trichomonas vaginalis G3
TTGCTTTGTTATAGTCTCGATGACACATATTTCTTAACGTTGAAGTCATTAAAAATCTGAAAACGTCATATTCTGTACATTTTATAAAAATAAAATAAAAAAAAATATTTTTTTATTCTTGAGCTATTTGTTGCATTTGTTCCATTTGTTGCATTTGTTGTTCTTGAGCTATTTGTTGTTGAAGTTGTTCTTGTATACAATACTTTCACCAGTTGCATCTTCCAATTCGAAACTTTCTGCCGTCATTGACAAATACATAGGACATAAAAGTTTTACAGGAACAAAGTTTGCGTCAACTAAATTAAGTTTATGTGCCAAAGTGTTTGAGTTTACTAAGCTGAAAACTCTGCATTCGAATGAACAATAGGCAAACCAGCAGAGAAAGTGTTTGTTTATATACGCATAAGTATCTTTTGGTCATAGTAGTTTCTGTCGACATTCGAATAACACTTTGAACCTAAGTTTGAAACAATATATAAAATAGGTGTACTTAAAGTCAATGGAACAGACAAACCTTGTATGACACCTTTTCCTGTTATAGGAAACTGTTGGTAGTAAAAACCAGATATAAGTTTTGTATTATAGCTCATATCGTTTATACTAAACTCAGTCGGACATCCAAACATAATGAAACCTGCTCTAGTTGCAGCACATGTTACATCCGTCCTTAAAGTATTAAATAAGTCAACAAAACCTGTTGGTGGTATATCTGAGTAAGTATCTTCAAAGAAGTATTTTTTACCATTCACAACAACAAAGTCTTCTGGTGTCAAAAGAGCAAAACAGGCTTTAGTCGTCATCGTGTTTAAAGTTAGTTTACAATATCGTCCTTGAGGACTTTGTAAGTTTGTTGTTATAGAATTATATGACTCAGGGTTTTTAGTCGTAATAGTATAAACCACTATGTCTTCTGCCATTTTACTTAGCAAGTAAATTTTAATGAAATGTTGTGGTCGTCAAATATTTTTATGACGTCTGGGAAACTATATTTTAAGTTTCAACGTTTCACCTCCTTTCATAACGTATATCTTGTCAATGACATTATATGAAACACCAACAGCAACTAACGTCGGGTTCTATTTTCTTTGATGTTTATATCGTCTGCCTCTGTCAAAAGTTTCAATAGTTCTTTCAAAATTTCATGAGGTGCGATGACATATGAGTTCACTTTACAGGGTTGTGTTCGACCAAGTTTAACATTATACTAAAGCTTGACAAATCTTCTCCTGAGTTTTAAGTTTGTCTTTAAGTTGTTGGTAGTCGTTTCGAATATCTGCAACAGAACTTAAGTCTCTGCTAACTTCAGGATATGTTGGTTGTTCTTTTACAGGAACATTGTTATACCATCTTCGTCTTCGTATGGTTTCCCCACTTCAACATCTCTTTCTTTGACATTGACAACAACACTTTGACTGTTTGTTTGAGTTGGTGAATTTAACTTCACATCTGCCACCGCCATTAAACCTTTTGAAACACTTACGCTTCTATTTTTCGGAAATGACATTTTACTTAGAATAAAAATGGACGTATTTGAGTATCTCTTCGAATTGAAGCAGAACAAAGTTTACACACACAAACAATACAAATACATTGACAGAATAGTTCTTTATACAAACAATGGAAAATGTTATAGAATAGCAGTCTTTGCTGAACCAAAATATTTTCATAAAGCAAAGAAAGTTGGTATAACTGAAATGGTGAAAGTTCTTGAAGCAGACAAAAATATAACAACAAAACTGACCGATATTTCTAAAGGTAAGTTTTTAATACAATACTATGTCAAAACTGGCGTACTGTCAATATTTGACGGAGAGAAGTCAGTTCAAGAACAACTTACTGACCTGCTGCCAAAATCTGCTCGATGGAAGCTGTCGTTATGCCAATCTGAGGAGCCCCAGCAGGTTTCATCGAACGAATCTTCAAAAGAGCATCTTCCGTGAAAAGTGCTATTGGTTTTGTAAACTTCTTTGCTCAGTTCATCTGGACCGTCTCTGTCACCAGTATATTGTATTTGAACTGTACCAACAGTTGAAATACCACCCATAAAGTCTTCTGAGTCAGCAAATGGAATGCCAAGCCAAAAGTTTGAACGGTCTCCATTTGTATATTGAGTTTTTTGACCTCCTGTATGAGTCCATACTTTCACATATGGCATAATAGAACTTTGCATTTCAGGGTTAATGGTTGTTGTGAAGTTGTTGTTAAAGTTCATAGCATCTAATGTCAAGTTGTATGACCTCATATCCTCAACTGTAGAATATTCTTCTCTTGGATAATATTTGCCATCTATGTTTATATGGTATTTAATACCAGGGTTGTAGAAGCAAGAATAGTCATTTATAGTTCGTCTGAACAGTACAAACATAGTATCTGCATGTTTCATTGCAGTTGTTAAAGCAATATCTGTTCTTGCACCTGGGTCAGCACTTTGGTTTCCAACTTCACCTGCAAAGTCTTTGACAGATATTTGGTGTATAGGGAACATAAGTGGAACTGCAATATATTTGGCAGCTAAAGCATTTGAAATATCTGGGTCCAACATATAGACTGCAAGTCTGCTTTCTATTCTCTTGCATTCAAACTTTTCGCATGTGAACTTAACTGGGTCCCAAGCAGTTCCAGCAGCATTGAAATAATAGTTTACTTCAGTGTTGAGGTTTGAGAAACCAAAGTCTAAGTCAACTTTGTCTTTGCAAAAGTCGGCGAATGACGTTTTATTTGTCCTACTTTACTGTAAGAGTGAATGGGTCTTGTGTTGGTGCAATGACTAAGTTATTTTTGCTTGGAGTAAGTTCGATAGAAATTTTTCCTGCCCAGTTTGGCAAGTATCTTAAAAACCTGAAGATGAGGAAAGATGACAAAGGAACTCTAAGTTTCAGTTTTACTTTGGTTACTGCTGCTGCAGTTTGTCCAGAAAGGTCAACATAAACTCCTGGAACGTTAGGGTCAAGTCTTCTTATTTTCTCAATAGTTGCATACTGGTCTGTTTGTTCTCTAGCTTGTGGTTGTACTGAGTTTCTCAAAGCGAACCATTCATAGTTTGCCCATGTTACTGTTTGAACTAAGTCAGAGTTAGAATATATCTTATATCCCATAAAACTTCTGGAGCATATTGGTATCCGACATAGAAAATTCCATTGCAACCTTTCTTGTCAGACAACTTGGCAGAAGGTTTTATTTCAATGTCTTGTTCCACGTATAAGAATGAGTTGTCAATAGAAATAATATGAAACCTGTCGCAAGCAATATCTACTGTTGTTGAAGAACCTTCTCCAAACTCACCTACGTTTCCATATGAAACAGCAGTTGTATATTCGTAAGTTCCAGGAACTATTTCTGACCTTCTAATGGCATTGTCGCATTCGTTATACCATTCGGAAACATTTCCATTCATAGCATCCAAAACTGTTGGCGTTATATTCTGAGCGGCGTACATTTCATATGAGTAAAAATATAGAATAGTTGGATTTATATGTCATAATAGAACCCACGTGGACCAAGCTTTACTTTCTTCCTGACTGAGTTTTTAACTCTTCTTTTTCCTTCATTGCCCTCTGCTTGAAGTTGTTGCATCTTTGCATTATGTTCATCTAGTATGTTGCAAATTTCCCATGTCCTTTTTGCCTTTTGGCTCTGGTCGCCCATCTCAGGTAACCTATATCCTAGAAAGAGTTTGTCATAGTCTGTATTTGAGTCTTCGCGTATTGTTTGCATGACTCTTTCCTGAGTTTCTGGTTCAAGCTCTTCAAACAGTGCCTGTCCATATGGAATATGCTCGTTTCCAAATATATGTTTTTGTAGCCATTCTGGTTTTCTTTCCATGTTACCAACTATATCTTTTGTGAATGGGAAAGCTTTTACCCAATCTTTCAGTCTTGCGTCGTTTATTTCTGTAGTTGGTTTTATTTTGTCAAGGAACATGTTTTTCAATACTAACATTTCATTTGGTACTGTCCATTTGAGTTTTCTTAAATATTCATCCCTTCTCGGTTCATTGTCTGCAAAGTAAGTTTTTATGACATTTTGCAAACTTTCGTTTGCAAGGTCATGTACAATAGGTTCTCTTCCTTCTCTCTCCCTAACTTTCTTTCTAAACTCTTCACCAAATATACCATCTTTATGGTTCTGTGTAGTTCTTTGAGATAAATGTTCTAGAACGTCAGGTGTTATATTTCCATCAGCCATGTTCATTTCATACTGGTCCAAAATATCTGCATCTTTCATATCTTTCAACGGCATTAAAGCCGCGCTGAAAATACCAGCTATATCTGGTTCACCATTCACTTCCATTGCGTCTACAACTTCTTGGAATTGAGGTTGTAAGTTTATGAACCACCTATCCGAGTTAGCTTTATGACCCATCTCATTGTAGTTCCATCGTCTGCAGAAACAAAAGTAGGTTTGTTTCCATCTTGGCTAGGTTCTGAATGAACTTTAAACAATGTTTCATTTCTATATGTTTTCTTGAAATTTAACCTTTTATCTTCACCGAGTTCATCCGAAGATTGAACGTTAAATGCTCGTAAGTAAAAAGGGTTGTTGTATTTGTGTACATTTTCTTTCAGTGCTTCCATTCTATGCTGAATATTTTCATCTGGTGTTGGAGTCTTTTGTATGTCGGCAAACATTTTTCGATATTCTTCTACTATGTCAGCCGAATTTTTTTTAGACTCTTGGAAAGATTCCATATTCTCCGCATACTCTTGTTGAGGGTCAAGATTTTTCGGCTGTTCCAAATCTTCATCTAGTTCTGTGAAGTTAGTTTCCAAAGGAGTGACTTGTTCGTTTCCTTCAGGCTCTTCTAGCTGTTGTTGCTGAACTATTTCTTCCATGTCTGGTTGTATCTGAACTATTTCTTCCTGTGGAGTTTCTTGTACCTCATCTGCTGGCATTTCATATATTCCGAGACCGTTTTCAACAAGTTCCCTATTTAAGCCATCCGCATTCATAACCCTTTCTTCTTTCGTTCCGTCTCTATTTTTTACGCGTTTCATGAAGATAGTTGAATTATCATTTATCTCTGACACCAAATATCTTGGAGTAAATTCATTCATGTCATTTGGATGATATGCTATTAAATCATATCCCTTAGCGAGCTTGTATTTTCCAGGTTTGAAATTATATCCCATTTGGTGCTGAACCATAAAGCTAAATAGGTTCGGGTCAGTATTTCCTTCCTTGAACTTTCTAATAGCTTCTTTATATCTGTCACTAAAGTCAAGAGTATCTGGGTAACCATAATTTTCCTTAAGCATTTTTAAGAATTCTTGGTTTCCTTGTTCTCTACTTCTTTTATGTCCTTGCTCTGTTTGTGGTTGTTGTGGTGCTGGATTTTGAACTGTTGGTTGCTGTGCTGGTTGTGGAGGTGGTTGTTGTGCAGGGTTTTGAACTGTTGGTTGCTGTGCTGGTTGTGGAGGTGGTTGTTGTGCAGGGTTTTGAACTGTTGGTTGCTGTGCTGGTTGTGGAGGTGGTTGCTGTGTTGGTTTTGGTGCATGCCTGTGTCTGTGTCCATGTGACGATGTAAATGTTTTAGGTAGTCCTGGTGCAGGTGCTTCTCTTGGAGGGTTTGGTGGTATATAGGTTCCACTAGCTAGTATATAAGTTCCACCAGTTGGTATATAAGTTCCACCAGCTGGCACATATGTTCCATCTGCAGCATAATGTCCTACCTGACTTTTCGTTTTTAAGAAAGCATTTACTAGGTCTGTTTTGGTCTGTTGTAACTCTTTTTCTTGACTTTCCACAACAGTTGCTCTAACGGCGTCATAGGCACTTTGAACTGCCTGTCTCGTTGCTGCATCTGTTATTTTCGTTATATTTTGTGCTACTTCTTTTAACTCTTTGTCGAAACCTTCAGACTTCAGTTTCTTTCCAGATGAGAAGTCGTTCACTTGTTTCACCTTACTATGAAGAGCTTCGAAAGCGTTCTTAAAGTCAGCATTTGTTAAAGCTTCATTTGAACTATCTTCATCCGCTTGTATTTTTGTCCTTATTGACCCTATAAGTTGGGCTGCTTTAGCGTTGGCTTGGGCATCTAACCAGTCATTATTAGCTTTTATATATTCTGCACTTTTCATTGCCTTTTGCATGGCTGCGTCGTTATTTTTACTTTCTTGTGCTAAGTTTTCATACTGTACGGTTTGGTTTTGCAACTGTAAAAGTTTTTCTGCCTTTACATTTGCTTCAACTTCTTTTTTATACTCATCGCTATCCATATATGTCTTCAGGGCTTTTTGTTTTATCTCTTCATCTTTCAGTATTTTATATTGAGTAGTATGGTTTTTCAAATTTATGACATCTTGTTCCATTTTTGCTACTTCTGCTGCTTTTTCTGACACTTTTTCGCATATTCCTCTGTACTTAGTTCTTTCAGTTGTTCTTCTTTCTTCTTTTTCTCTACGTTTAACTCATTGAGTTTCTTTGTGTGTCTGTCATATTCTAGTTTCTTTTCGTTTTCACTTATTTGCTTCTGTATGTCTATGTTTGACTTTTTGACATCTGTTATTTGATTTTTGAGTGAACTCAAATTCATTTGACTTTGAGGGTTATATGCTGTTCCGTCTGCAGCTCCACCATAGCCTGCCATTTTCGCTAAAAGTGCCGCTCTTAAACCTCCACTCTGTGCACCAATAACTCGGTTTAAAAGCATAGGGTTGCTTGACATTTGTTGCAACATAGTGGGGTCATTCAGCATTTGTTGTTGCAACTGTTGTTGTGGTGTCAGTTTTACTATTGGATGTTTCAATGCTCTCTTCCTCTTACGTATATTCTTACGTAGCTTACGTGGCATTTTAAGTGAAGTTAAAAAGCGGCTTTTGACAGATGTTTATATGACACTTTCTACCCTCTTGAATTTTCATGAACTTTCTTGTCAATTTTTTGTTGAGACTTCTTCGTAAAGACTTTGTAAAGACTTTCTCATGAACTTTCTTGTCAATTTCTTGTCAATGTTTTGTAAAGTTCTTCATCGTAAAGACTTTGTAAATGACCCAAAAATATATTTTAGGGTAGATGGTTAGATCTAACCTGTTTTCTAACCTCTTTTCTACCCTCGTGAATTTTCATGAACTTTCTTGTCTATGTTTTGTAAAGTTCTTCATCGTAAAGACTTTCTCATGAACTTTCTTGTCTATGTTTTGTAAAGTTCTTCATCGTAAAGACTTTCTCATGAACTTTCTTGTCTATGTTTTGTAAAGTTCTTCATCGTAAAGACTTTGTAAAGACTTTCTCATGAACTTTCTTGTCTATGTTTTGTAAAGTTCTTCATCGTAAAGACTTTGTTGAGAAAGTTCATGAAAATTCAAGAGGGTAGAAATGAGGTTAGAAAACAGGTTAGATCTAACCATCTACCCTAAAATATATTTTTGCCTGATTTACACTCATTGACGATGAAGTTTTGTAATGTTCTTCATCGTAAAGACTTTGTTGAGACTTCCTCATGAACTTTCTTGTCTATGTTTTGTAAAGTTCTTCATCGTAAAGACTTTGTTGAGACTTCCTCATGAACTTTCTTGTCTATGTTTTGTAAAGTTCTTCATCGTAAAGACTTTGTTGAGACTTCCTCATGAACTTTCTTGTCTATGTTTTGTAAAGTTCTTCATCGTAAAGACTTTGTCAAGAACTTTCTTGTCTATGTTTTGTAAAGACTCTTCATCGTAAAGACTTTGTCAAGAACTTTCTTGTCTATGTTTTGTAAAGACTTCTTCATCGTAAAGACTTTGTCAAGAACTTTCTTGTCTATGTTTTGTAAAGACTTCTTCGTAAAGACTTTGTAAAGACTTTCTCATGAACTTTCTTGTCTATGTTTTGTAAAGACTTTGTAAAGACTTTGTTGAGAGTTCATCGTAAAGACTTTGTAAAGACTTCTTCGTAAAGACTTTGTAAAGACTTCTTCGTAAAGACTTTGTAAAGACTTTCTCATGAACTTTCTTGTCTATGTTTTGTAAAGTTCTTCTTCGTAAAGACTTTGTTGAGAGTTCATCGTAAAGACTTTGTAAAGTTCTTCTTCGTAAAGACTTTGTTGAGAGTTCCTCATGAACTTTCTTGTCTATGTTTTGTAAAGTTCTTCTTCGTAAAGACTTTCATTTTATACTAAACATCAACGGGGCTAGAAGGCACGAAGTGCCTGGAAGCCCCACTACCTTTTTTTTTTTTTTTTTTTTTTTTTTTTTAAATATCAAAAAATATCGCTAATATACCTTCCCACACTGAAATATCAAAAAGGAAAAACCAAAAATAGGAGTTCTTGGAGTTGAACCAAGATTTCAGGATTATAAATCTGAACGTTTGATGTAAGAAATCTTACTATCAATACTAAAGATTTTATCTGCGCTCTCCCATTGAGCTAAACCCCTTTACATTTAAAATTTGTCTTCCTGCATATATCAAGGTTTCATTTTCGTCACTTTTAGAGATTCAAACATGTAATGAGTTGTACATATTCTATTTAACAGATGCTTTATTTGAAGATATGTATTATGGCATGTTTTGATTTGATAATATTTTATTTCGAAAGATAATATTCTTTATCAAATTAATGTCTAAATGCAAAAACAATTTGGAAATAGTAGATTATGATTGAATTATGCATTCTTCATCTTGAATGAAAATATATTTCATTGACAATAAGCGATATTCGTTTTTGGAATAAAAATCTCAAATGTCCATAAGCATACGAAACTTCACTATATGTATTTAAATTAAAACAAGAGATATCAAAGAATCATAATTCTCAAATAAACTGGTATAATGTCAGTAAAATGCAGGATTTAATATGGGCTGCATGTTAATGCGAAAAAACATCAAAATTGAGTTAAGCTGCGTGCCGATAAAAGTTGAAATGAGCGGATAGAAAAAGCACGTTATTTTGGATGAAATGTGTAATTGTTATAGACCGAAAATAGATTTTTTCGGTTTTCTCTTCAAATAATTGAAAGAATGATACTATTATAGGTTTATTATATTATATAGCATATAATCATGCTATAGCCGAAAATTATAAGTTTTGAGAAGATTGAATATAACACAAATAAATTTGAATGTAAGTTAAATTGCTTGTTGTTTTTAATAGGCATTTAATGAGAAATCCAATATTGCAAAATTCAAATTGAATGATTGAAAGAACAGAAAAAGTCATTCTTTTCAATTTCGAATATGTTTCATTGTATTTATAATTATACGGCAAATAAGATATTTAAACTTGATTTTTGAAGGAAAATTCACAAAATTGAATAAATTCAAATAATTTTTATTCAAAAATAAACTAGTTATTTGAGTTTAATACTAATTATCTATTCAAACTACAAAGTTTGTAATTTAAAATATTTTGTGAGATCAGATTGAATTAATTCAAGGTTCTTTTCAATTAATATTAATGACCATATTACGCATTTTCGAACATTCTAAACCAAATATATAAAAATGGGAGACGAATGTTAAATTTGCTAGACATGGGGGAGTTGTCTGCAAAGTTTTAGCTCTTATCTCTAACAAAAAATTAATTTTTAAAAAAATGACCGAATACGTTTCACAGCGAGAAAAAAATAAAAGGCAAGATAGAATTTTCTAGACATAAAGAAGTTGTTTACCGAGTTTTAGCTCTTATCTCTAACAAAAAATTAATTTTTAAAAAAATGACCGAATACGTTTCACAGCGAGAAAAAAATAAAAGGCAAGATAGAATTTTCTAGACATAAAGAAGTTGTTTACCGAGTTTTAGCTCTTATCTCTAACAAAAAATTAATTTTTAAAAAAATGACCGAATACGTTTCACAGCGAGAAAAAAATAAAACTTTACACTGATTTTAATTTTCATTTCCAGTCACTTTACTTATTTTTTTTTATTTTTTTCATTTTAATTATCAATTTTTTCATAATACGTTTATTTACGTTACCATTTTCTTTATTCTTTTGAATTCCATACTACACACTTATAGAATATTTTGATTGTTAACGTACTTCATTAGAATGAATCCTTACAAAGGGTATGTCGATCGAATTTACCTAATTGGTATTTCCAATCAGATTGAAAAAGGTAAAATGACATGGGAAGAAGCTTGCACCCATGTTCCCATCGCCCCAACCCTTCAATCAAATGATTTCAAATATTTAGATGTTTCAAAATCTTTTTTACAAAATCAATTTAGCTTACAGAATATCCCATTGCCTAAAGGCAAGAAAGGTCGTAGGGTCAATCCCTACGACCAAATCAAAGCTCTTGCTGTGATACATGACCACTGGGCCTTTCCCTGTGGTCAAACAAAACAATGGAAACGTTTGAAATTACAACAAATTGATGTATCTTATAGAGAAGTACGCAGATACTTCAAAGAAAATCATTTCACCAAGACGCGATTAGAGCATGCCGGGCCAGAAACAGCAGTAAGATATTGGGCGCTTTCACCCAATCTTATCTGGCACGCAGATGTTCATTATTTTAGGGGTGTTCGTGGCCAGTATATTTATGGCATAATCGACGATTTTAGCCGCAAAGTCCTAGCGTGTATACAAATACCAGATATGCTGGCAGCGACGACAGCGAACGTTGCGGCTTCCGCCTTCATTGAATTTGGCGCCCCTTATTGTTTCTGGACCGATAACGGTTCAGAAAATAGGGGAGCCTTTCAAGATCTACTTGATCTTTGGGGCGTCCAATGGCGGCATACAGACTCTCATTCTCCCTACCAAAATGGGAAGATTGAGAGATTCTGGCCGACATTGGAGCGCTGCCAAAGCATTCAGGCTATTCCTGCCTTTATTTGGGAGTACAATAATAACACACCGCATGAAGATCTCCCAATTAATCCATTAACTGGAACAAATTACACGCCAAATCAAATGTATCAGCTGAAACCGAAATACACAAATGCAGATACAGAAAGGTTGTGGCAAATATGGGATACAGATACAGGCATGACCGCTGTTGACACATTCACAGCGTAATAATAAACATAATTTTTTAATTTCATTTTTAACAAGTTTTTTTAAATGTATGTAATGAATAATTCATTAGAATATGATAATGCACATTGTAACAGAATAGAACAATCACCAAATTTTTTTTTGAAATTAAAAAATAAAAGTAAAAAGTATAAAGTAATCTAACCAAAAAAGATATTTAAAAGAATTTTGGAAAAAACAGAATAAGGATAATGATATTATTTTAGATACACAATCGATGTACTGAAGAATAATCCGGTAAAATGATGATATAAAATTAGATTATTTTACAAGTAGCTAAAAGAATAAAACTATAATATAAAATAAATGAAGTTTAATGAAACAATAAAGGTTAAATAAATAATAAAGATTTTTATTTTATATCAGTATTGAGAAGAAGTAACAGCTGACACTTGGTAGACAACTTCTTTATGGCTAGAAAATTCTATCTTGCCTTTTATTTTTTCTCGCTGTGAAACGTATTCGGTCATTTTTTTAAAAATTAATTTTTTGTTAGAGATAAGAGCTAAAACTCGGTAAACAACTTCTTTATGTCTAGAAAATTCTATCTTGCCTTTTATTTTTTTCTCGCTGTGAAACGTATTCGGTCATTTTTTTAAAAATTAATTTTTTGTTAGAGATAAGAGCTAAAACTCGGTAAACAACTTCTTTATGTCTAGAAAATTCGAGATATAAAAATTGCTCACATTTGCTCACATTTTGGCACTTTTTTGTACGTTTGTCAAAAAATTGTGAGGAAGATCTCACAAAAATAGTCAAAATGTGAGCAAATTTTGAGAAGTGCTCACATTTTGACATACGATTATTTTCATACGTTTTTTTGATGAATTCTAATAAAACTTCATTACCACTTTCAGAACGAAGCGTAACTTTTCAGCACGTAACGCTCTATCATGTGTAGTGACATATTATTCAAAAAAACTCAGATTGCTTATCTTATAATAACAATTTCATTAGAAAAAATGCACGATTTCACGCTAAAACTTTGAAGCAATTCTTAAATTCGGATAAAAAATCGATATGTATTACACTTTAAACTTCAAAAAATGGTTCAAAATTTAGACTTAGTTTATCTTAACAATATAGCAGATTTTAAGCCGAACAAGTAGGAGTAATAGAAATAGCTCTTGAAAATAATTACAATTAGTAATATGTAAGTCAAAGTTCGAGTATTCTAATAAATAAACGTTCCGGATTTTCTTTACTACAAGAATCAATACTTAATATATAGAAGCAACAGTAAAAACTTATTAGAGATTCAAAAAGAAAGTTGACTAAAGAGAATCTTTTTATATAAGTAATTTTATTTTTTTGAAATACGAGATCGAATAAACATGTATTTTATTTTATTACTATAATAATACGTTTTTACATAGTAAGAAAGTTTAGAGACTGAAATGAAATTAAAAATTGAGAAAAAAATAAAGCTTTTCTATAAAAATTCATATTAATATATAGTATAATGATATTACAATTTATTGATAGTTGTGTTAGAAAAAAGGTACATTCACTATTTTTGACAAAATTTTAAATTTTCATGGGGTTGTAAATCTTATAATAACTAGATGAATAAGGAATAAATCCCAGTATGATGTGCATCATTATATTAAACACTATATGTAAGGCTGGTGATTCTATTAACACTTATGAAGATCTATAGTATTTGAGCAGATAAATTTGATAATTTCCAAAACTCTTATATTTCAAAATTAAAGTGTGCGAATGCATTTAAATGAGAGCAAAAAGAGATTGATGCTGTTAAAACTATGTGTTAATTTGCAATTATTTCGCATCACAAGAACTACCCAGTAAATTCGGCTATCTTTCTTTGCAATTATTCTCCATTATACATATAATATAATGGTTAGGGTTTGAAGAAAAGTTACTAGAGAATTATTGACTTTTGAAATAATGCAGAATTTTACTTGAAGAAATCATTAATTTATGAGTTCCAAATTGCTAAGCATGACGAAGGATCATTAAATTTGCTACAATTAAATACACTTATTGCAGAATTAAGATTTTTGAAATTAAAAGTTTGAAATATTGCCTTTTTGAATAAAAATTTAAATTTTATTATATAATCATGATAATATCTTATAGAAATTAAAAGAAAATATTTTAAACCATTCAAATATTTTGAATGTCTTATCAATTTAAAATATTAAAAGATAGCTTGATTTTATCATCATTAGTTGTTATCAAAGTTTTCTTCTTTTGATGAACAACAGTAAATGATTTGTTAATTACTTGTCTTCCTTTTTCGCAGCAAAATCGAAAGTTATGATGATAATCTTGCTCTCAATTTTGAAACTCTCTGATTTACAAGTAAGCATTCCTTTGGAAAAGCAGTCCTATTCTGTTTTCAAGATATTTTAAAGCCTCAATTTCATACAATGCGCAGATCTATTCGAAATTGCAAGAACTCTCAAGAAAAATGCAGCAGCAAAGAAGATTCCATAGTTTCTAGCATCAAAAATTTACAACCTTAATACAACAGTTAAAGAGAAGCTCGAAAAGAAAATATTTAACCATAAAGCTGGAAACCATTCGATATCTACTATTGGATCTAATAAAAAGTTAATTATAACATATTTAACATGCTATTTGTTGACTTTGTTCCATTATATTACCATATATACCTTTTTGAAATCTAAAATATTTTTACAATTTTAACCATGTGTTGTTGAAACCATATATCAATCTTAGCTAAAGTATAGTTTATGAGTCTGTCACCATCTAACGTATGAATTTTCAAAAATGTCAAATATGTTCATTTTTTCTGTAGATTCAGCCATAATTTCACGTTGTTATACTATTCAACTATTATTTAATATTTTTATCGATTTAAATATATGATGAGATGCTTAGTTCTCCTGGAAATCGATTTTTAATCGCAATTTTAACTTTCCAAAAAAAATTCAAAAATAAAAATCCCTCTCAATTTTCTAAGTTTTATAACTCGCCAAATCTCTAGCCAAATTTTTTTGGCCCGTATAAATATTGTTTGGCACTATATAGGGATGCTATTTATCATATTTTCATCCCATTTTACTGTTATCCTAGTGAATGTACCTTTGTTAGAAAAAATATACAACTAAAATGTCAGTTTTAAAAAATTTAAAAATTATATTAAAACAATAGTCATTGAGGATGGTTAATTGCAAAAACTCAAGAAACTATCATTATCTCTCTTTGCTTAACACATCTACAACTGGAAACATCATTCCAAATGAAGTTCCTCAGTCTCGTCAAAATTTCTCTCTCATCTACAACAAGCTTAACTCAAAACTCAAGAAACTATCATTATCTCTCTTTGCTTAACACATCTACAACTGGAAACATCATTCCAAATGTTGCATTCAAGAATCCTATTATTATTCTTTCTTTCAATCTTTTATATTTACTCTTTAAATTCTAATATAATATAAATTCTTCATTTCCTTTGTTTAAACTTTTTTCATTTTAATACCATTTTATCAGATAGTAATTTTTGTTTTTCTCTGACCAAAAATCTTCTCAATTTAACTCCACCTTCACAAAAATTCATTGAGTTCTCTCAAAATTCTTGTATTTTTGGTATACTTAAGGGTGCCCTATAGACGATAAACCACCCTCAGAAAAGCACTTTTAAGGCTATTATATTGAGAACTAGAATCTGGATAATTCATTCATTCGAGTTCTAATAAGGTTAATTTTGTGATGTTTACATTATCGTTATAGGGCACCCTTAAAGTATCATCTTCAAATATTTTTTTGGAGAAAATTGACTTTGCATAATATCGTAATACTTTTTAAGGCAGATAGATTTACCGTAAGTTGAAGAACTTTTAATTTGAACAGAAATTATTCAACAAATATTCTTTTTATTTGATCAAGATACGTATACCAATATGATCTACTTGCTAGGGATATGTAGATCACGTTCAGAATTTGCCAAGTTTGGTGAATATCTATGGGATTAGGGACATCTATTTAATTTAAGAACTAAAAATTAGCATAGGCGTATTATGCTGTTACTGAAATATATTTTGGATGTATAAATTTTTACTTAATACTCTTTTATTGTTATCATTTTTAAAGATTTTTTATTATGAGCAAAAAAATGGCAAGACAATAATATATTGTACATGCAATTTATTATTACTGAATAAATTTATCAATCAAATTTGATCACATACAATTTTTACAGATAAATACATTATCTCAAAAAATATCTATATATTAGTATATGTTACACGAAATGTAATAAAATGTATTACTTTGGTTTATCAATTTATAAATAAGAATGAAAATTTGTTATAGCTTTGTTCCAATATTTATTTTTATATATTTAAGTTATCCATTTTACTGTTTTCATTCATATTTATAACAAAATTAGAGTCCTTAAAAAAAAAAAAAAAAAAAAAAAAAAAAGGGAGTGGGGCTTCCAGGCACTTCGTGCCTTCTAGCCCTGAGGATGATTGATATAATGAAGTTCTTATATACGGGTCTTCCAGGAGCTTTTCACAAAATATATATGTTTTCATGTTTTGTCACTTTTCTGTCACTTTTCGGGTAAAAACATTTTTATTATTATATATAAATGAATTTTACAAAACCACCGTTACCCTTCTTTGGAAATAAGAGTAGATGTAAAGATATTCTATTGAGAGAACTTAAGAAACTACCGAATGGTCTAACATTTGTAGACTTGTTCGGTGGAAGTTTCTATATATCTCATTTGTGCCATACAATATTTCCTGACTCAAAGATTATATGCAATGACTTCGACAACTATATGAACCGTCTCAAACATTATTACCAGACACAAACAAAATATTGAAAGAGTTAAAAGAAAAGATACCTATAGGTAAGATGGAACGTATACCATTAGATAAGAAAATACTGTCAGAGAGGTTTTGAAAAAGGCAGAGTATATTGACTGGATAGTATATCTGCTAGACTATTATATAGTGGTGCTATAAGAGTTCATGACATTGAAACACTTATGTCAAAAGTTTTATATCTTAACTATACAAATGTTTTCAAAGAGAACATAGAAAAATATATTGAGGGTATATAGTTTGTGAGATGTCATTGGACAGAGTTGTATGAAAAATATAAAGACAAGGAAAATGTTTTCTTTATAGTGGACCCGCCGTTCTATAACACATGGGATTTTCAATACCAAGTAGACTGGACTTTGAGAGACTCTTTAGAAACTTTAGACGTTTTACATAACCATCCATGCTTTTACTTTACATCCGATAAAAGTGTTTGGAAAGTGTCATGAGATGGTTAGAGGACATACATGACTATGAGTTTAGATACGATAAGATAGAATATGAGAGAGGTCTATAAACTGGAGAAAGTGTCATAACAAAGAAATTTTACTAGTAAGTAAATGTGGTTTGAAATAGGACTACTTGTTTTTAGGTTTTTTCCATTGTGTCATTTACTTATTTGACGTGGCAGAAAGATATAGAGAATATGAAGATGAACCAATGCCTGCAAATGTTCAGCATATGTACTCGTAAGAGATATTTTTATCTAATATTAAATGGACGCACAGAACTTAGCGAATGCACAGCAACCTGGACAACCAAACCCAGAGAATATTCCAAATGAAGTTAGAATACAAACTGCAATGGCAAACTATGGTCAAGTGCCAACAGATGTACAAATGCAAACTGCCATGTCAAATGACGCTGCGTTAGGTTTGCCACCATGGTATGCAAATATGAGATGGAAAGAGTTTTATACAAACCCCGAAGTGGGATATAAACAACTTTATGCAGATGACGCGAACACAGGAGTTGACCCAGAGTATGTTTTCTACCAGAGGAGAAATAGAATGTATGAGCTCCAGTTAAAGAATGCTATGGAACTCAACAGGAAACGTAGAGACTAGGCGGACATTAGATTTTTACATATAGTAAAATGGGTTTCTTTGGTAGAATTGGAAACTTCTTTCGAAATGTTGGAAGAGGTATATGGAATGGAATAAAAACCGTAGGAAGAGGAATTGGAACGGAGTCAAAAATATTGGTAAAAGAGTAGGTCAGTTCGTTGGTATTATACCTAAAGACCCTGAACCAGAAGAACAAGCTCCTGTTATACAACAGCCTGAACCTGCACCACAGTCTAGTTGGCAACCAAATCCAACACCTCAACCGTATTAAAAAATTATATTTTTATCGTTCGATAGTAGTTGTATATGAAACTAAGTTCTAAGTAAAAACGCATGGTATAATGGAATTATTCTTTTTCTTCCATCTGTAGTAAACCATACTTGAAAGTCTGAAATACTTCCACTTGGTGGTTCGTATAACTTTGTAGGTTTTTCGTAAAAGTCATTTGCCAAGCATAAGAAAGAGTTTTGGGCGCCAGAAAATGAAGCATGAACAATAATAGCAGCTGGGTCGAAAACATCTTTAAATAAATATGGTTCATCTCTTGCATATCGACTGTAAATATTTGCTAAAGGAAGTTCGACTTTCTGATTTAACATTCTTTGCAAATAATACCATGACATTGCAGTGAATTCTGTATATATTTGTTCGTCTTTCTTTGGATTGTCTTCGTAGATTTGAAATGACACTTGTGAATTTTGTTTGTCATATACAATTCTCACATAAAGTGTGCTCTCGGTATTTGCATATTCATCAGCATATTTTGCATAACATGAAATTTATTTTATCTTCTATATTTTTTAACGCAGTCTGTAGAGAAGATGAAAGGTCAACTTGTATTAGCTCAATTTCTTCCCACATTTTTCGTTTCCCTTCAGATATATAATCTATATGAAACCTTACAATAAATGGAAAACTTTTATCTTCTACAGACACAAACTTCATTCTACGAAAGCCAATAGCTTTTGTGACGGATGGGTCTCTTAGCCATCTTAACGGGTAGTCAAAACGATAGCCTTCATGCTTTACGGTCTCTGTCTCAAACTTTTGACCGACGTTAGTAAAAAGTTCATCTAATGGTTTAGTTGTAGCAACTCTTGAATTTTCTTTTTCTATTGAAAGCATATTTTATCTAGAATAAAAATGTCGAAAGAAACAGCGTCTATGAGAGAAATACAACACAACCGACAACTCATTTTGCAAGCTCTAAATAAGAACACAACAAACTTTTCAAACTTCTAAGATATCTGAGTCATTGAAAGAAGGAAACTTAAAACTGACATTAAACCCAATGACAGACGAGTTTCTGTTTCAAGACAATAAGAACCATACTGTCTGTGTAAATCCAACAAAAGGAACTTTAAACGAGAAACCTATAGATGAACTTCTTTTGAAAGCAGATGTTGGCAACAAAGCTGACAAAGAGTATGTCATTGAAAAAGTTCAAGAAGAACATGACAGAGCAGATGCAACATATGCAACGAAAGCAGATGTTGACAACAAAGCTGACAAAGAGTATGTCATTGAAAAAGTTCAAGAAGAACATGACAGAGCAGATGCAACATATGCAACAAAAGAACATACTCATCCTGAACTAGCAGACAAAACATATGTTGACAATAAAATGTCAAGTGAAGTGACAAGAGCTGACAAAGAATATTCTAAAAAGACTCATACACATACCATTGCAAATATTACAAACTTACAAGAAACCTTAAACAGGAAAAGTGACGTTGGACATACACATACCATTGCAAATATTACAAACTTACAAGAAACCTTAAACAGAAAAGTGACGTTGGACATACACATACCATTGCAAATATTACAAACTTACAAGAAACCTTAAACAGGAAAAGTGACGTTGGACATACACATACCATTGCAAATATTACAAACTTACAAGAAACCTTAAACAGGAAAAGTGACGTTGGACATACACATACCATTGCAAATATTACAAACTTACAAGAAACCTTAAACAGAAAAGTGACGTTGGACATACACATACCATTGCAAATATTACAAACTTACAAGAAACCTTAAACAGAAAAGTGACGTTGGACATACACATACCATTGCAAATATTACAAACTTACAAGAAACCTTAAACAGGAAAAGTGACGTTGGACATACACACGATTTCTTCGCAACTGTTGGTATAGAAAATATTGAAGGAACGGTTGAAGAAACTGGTGGGGATGTATTAAATTGGAAACCTCCTAACTTTCCACAAGGTTTAACATCGGAGGATGACATAACAACGATGAAATACATTAGATGTAGAAATGTCTATGTCATGGAGGATGAAAAAAAGTTAAATTCACTGCTCAAGATTTATATGATAAGAAAGCTGACAAAACAGAGCTTCAAACGTTAAAGACAGAAATACTTCAAACACTATATCCTATAGGTTCTATTTACACGTCAATGAACTCTACCAAACCAGAAGTAGTACTTGGTTTTGGAACTTGGACTCAAATAGTCGACAGGTTTTTGTATTGTGCAAACTCTTCAAAGGAAACAGGCGGAAGTAAAACGATTTCAGGTGCAAATTTACCTGCGCACAGTCACTACATAAATTTAAGTACATCTGAAGCAGGTTTGCATAGTCATAGATTTTGGGATTGGTCAGGAATGACAAAAGGTAAAGGATATGATGTTAAAGAGGACGTTAAGTTTGCTATAAATTGTTACTGGAGTAACACTGAGGTAGGAGGAAGCCATACACATCGCGTTTCAGGCTATACGCAAACAACGGGACAGAGTAAAGACTACATGCCACCTTACATGACAGTTTACGCATGGTATAGAAATGCTTAGTCGTCATTTTCAACTTCTTTAGCATATTCGTCAGGAGTTGTCTTATATTTGTTAGGAACTGTCTTTGAAAGTATACCACCTTGAACCTTAACAAGTTTGAAACGAGGTCTGACAATAGTAGTTTTATCTTCTGCTTGCAGTCTGTACATTTTGCCATGTTTGCCTAAAACTTCATAATATTCTCTTGTATACTTTCTTCTATTTTTACGAACACGAATGCGAGTACCTGTCGAGTTCCCATTGTTGTCATAGTCAATAGTATTTTCATATGGGTCGCGTTTAGGTATTTCTATTTTTACTTTGTCACCTTTCTGAAGTTTGAAGCCTGGCATTCTTTCTTGTTTGTCTCTTTTGACTAAACTATTAAATATATAGTCTTTCTCTAAGTCAGGGTTGTTTTTCATTTCTTCGGGGGAGTGGTTTCCCAAACCTTTTTGTTTACGGCTATTGTAAATATTTAAAACTTGTCTCATCTTTGCCATGGAGAAATGTCTGTACTTGTCGTCATATGACATTTCATTTGCTTCACCACCTTGTGGTTGGTTTAAGTCTCTTAAGATTTTTATACAACTGTCAATGACACCAAGAGCAGAATGGTTTTGGTCGACAATGAAATATTGGTTTACATTTTTTGAACGCAGATAGTTTTTAATATCGTCTGATTTGAAAGAACTTTCACAGTCAGATGTCAGTTTTGTTGGATGGTATTTGTCAACGAATATTGTCAAAGCAGTTTTCACATCTAAAATATTTTTGGACTGTAATGGTATGGCTTCACAGTATCTTGTGTTTTGACCGACAAATATTAGCCAGTATGGTGGTCCATCTGTTCTAACTCTCGGAATGTTTTCCAAGATATCCATAAACCAAGCATTTGGTGTTGAACTAAAGATTTTTACCATGAGTGCTTTCTTTGTCGCTTTAGAAACATAGGGGTCCTTGTTTGGATTCGTCATTTTTTACCCTATAAGAAATGGGTTTATTTGGCGCATTAGCAGGAGTTGCATCCAGATTTTTGCCCGCAGTGGGAACAATAGCCAGAGGTGTATTTGGAGTTGGAAGGAAGATTTTGAGTACATTAGGTATACTTAAAGAGAAAGCACAACCTATTATACAAACTGTACAGAAAGGTTGGGATGTAGCACGAGATGCAGCAAATCTTATTCCAAATCCTGAAACAAGAGGAAAAGTTCAAGGATGGATGGACAATGTAGGAAGACAAGCAGGAAACTATTATAACAAAGCAAATGACTACTATAACCAAGCAGGACACTATATGGACCAAGGTGAAAGATTCTTTAACAGAGGATATAACCATGCACAACAATGGGTAAACAACAACCAACCTCAACCGCCTCAAACTTGGGGAATGTAAAATTTTTTACTGAGATGAAATGAACAATACAGCATTGAGACAAATGGGCTCAAGATGGATTTGTCGGCTTCCAGCAGTTACACAACCACGTGTTTGTCAAGTTCTTCCTATACCTCAAGAAGTTTTAGACCGACTTAAAAAACCTAAACAACCAGTTGAAAACAAACCAAACTAAAATTTTTTACTGAGATGAAATGACCGAAGAAGTTGAAACGGTAGATTTGACACCACAAACAAAAAGTTCAGAACCATTGTCAAAACCTGTCAAAGAACTTACAGATGAAGAAAAAAATTCAATAATAGAAAGTGCCAGGTCTGGAAATACAAACCCTAACTATAAAGTCACTTTTCATAGAAATGGAACGGCTAGTATCTCAAAAAAGAAACAGACTCTCACAAATAAAATATTGAAGTCTGAAGGAGCTTTCGAGACAACAGATGGAAAAGTTTACTTCACTGACCAACAGTTCATTATAGAACATCTCATTGACTTAGAGTCGAAATATTCTAAACTTTACAACAAACACAAAAAGTTGAAAGGAAAACAAAAACAAATGGCATATGATATTTATGAAGATGTTGACGACACAACTGTTCCTGCAGGTGAGGTAAAGTCAGAGGAACCGAAAAGAAAAACCGATAGAAGAAGAGAAACCAAAAACTGAAAGATAAACCAAAACAAAGTTTAGTTTCGCAAACTAAACCAAGTCAACCTTCATTAGCTGGTATGGAGTTTGGCGCAAAGACTTATGGCAGCGGCGTTACGTAAAGGTAAAGAAAAAACATTTTTTATTTTTTATAAAAATGCCCCCATTATATAGAATGGATAGAAAATCTGCTAGAATTAAAAGCAGGTTAGAAAAGATAGTGGTTGGAAAAGTTTCGAAGAAGTTTAAATATAGGAAGGGAAGACGCCATAAAAGTCTATGACAAACTGTCTGGTCTTCGCTATTGAAATGGCTTGAACAGCGACGCGCAAACTATCCAAACAGATTAGAGAGGTTAGAAGAAGAACGTCTTATGGACATGCTTCGAGAGTTAGTGAACTCAAGTTGAAGGACACAGACGGCTTTGCCAGATTCTACTGGAAACATGACGAACAATTGCATCCTTTGAGAAGGAAAAAAGGAAAAGGTGAAGACGCACATGCTCCCATGAAAAGAACAAAGAATGCATATGATAAGTACGCGTGAAGTTAGAGTATAATTACATCTGGTCGAACCTTTACAGTAAAGCTTTGAACGAAGCGCAAAGAACATAAGAAGGCTTCATGGGAGCTACTAAGCTGGCCAATTCAATGATGGAAATTTAAAGAAATGAGGATACAATCTCAGATTGACCATAACAGATTTCGATGGTCACACTTACATATGCACATGGCAATGTCACAACAGCTGCAATGCTTCTTGAGCTTTCAAAGACTACAAAGATGAGAACAAAATGGTTGACTCCGACTTCAGTACATTTTGAATCGCAATTGAAAGCGACATTGCCTAATGTGGTAAAATTTGAATGGCTACCGAACCGACCCTCATAGCAGTCAGACAAGCATGCTGGATACTTCCCGTTCATAAATAAGTTGGAACATTGACTATGACAAGGCTATGGGAATTACAATTCAATTAGCAAACAATTGTCAATGAACTTGCATTCTTACATGTCTCAGTGACTCTCGGTCTTGTTACAGCCTATGAGAAGTATGAAATATCTTGAGTCATGCGTGTAAGACAAGGTACACTCTCAGAGCTCAATTGGCAAAATTTGCAACCGTTGGCAAATGTCAATATCCCGAGTCAACATTTCCGACTGAGAATAGCGTTCTTCACATGACGACTACTGTTGTTTGAACAAAGACTTACCATGGTTGAAGATTGTAATTGTCCACACACACTTCAATGTTGAACCGAAATGTTCCTTAGCCAAAACCCATTGTTCGGAAATGGCAAGTTGCAACATTGTCAGAAGCTTAAACAATTCTTTTTCGAGAAAAGGTCTCTTGGTTGACACAATTCCAGAATGACAAGTGACTAGAAGTTTTGCTCCAAAGATAGACGAAAACACAATCTTTTCACTGTTAGCACAGCACCAAAAGTTGTTCCAGGACAAAGTTCTAAGTACAAAAGAAGTACAGACAGTTCCAAATAGGAGTTGGATTTGTTCGGCAGACCAACCTGAACCAGAAGCAACTATCCAATGAGGTTTGCAAGAACTTCAAAGATGCTGATAAAAAGAAACACTTCCATTGAGGC
>NC_067208.1:10905613-11015470 GCF_026262505.1 Trichomonas vaginalis G3
TTTTCCAGGTGTTATTTCTGCGAAGTCAGCAATGAAATTGCCAAGGTTCTTTCCTATAAGTTTCGCGACCAATCTCTTCTTAAACTCTGCTGCAAGCTTTGGTATGTCTTCATTAATATAATGCATACTTCAGGTCCTGGTAAAAGATTTGAAGACCCATATCTTCAGCAAGTACAAGAATACTTCATTCATATCTTTGACATGACAGAATATTACACCAAGTGGACAGAAGTTTAAAGTGTCTGCAAATGCTTTTCGTTAGCTTGAAAATAGTTTTATCTGAACCATCCAAACCTTCGAACTTCACTATATGGTTTGTATTTCTTATGCATATCTTATAGCATCTTTGTCATTTACTATGTTATTTTTGACTCATAGGAGATAGAATAGTTTTGCATAAATCTGTTCAGAATGAGCTTTTATTTTCTTGCAAAGGTTTCCTTTTCTTATACTTTAACCTTAACTCAAACAACTTCTTACTTCATCTCTTATTTCATATCTCTGTTTCCATCGTAATAGTATCCTTGCAACACTTCACATTTGACACTTGATATTTTATGAGGTCTTGTAATGTTATATGGTCAACATACATGAGACAGCAAGTGTTTGAACTTCTTGAACGTTAAGTTCTGGATTTAGTTCAGGGTCACAAACTATTAAAGGAAAGTGTCTAGTATCAATCTCTGTTATCTTAATGAGAACAAAGAAGCCAGACATAAACTTTTCACCAATGGGTTCCTTTTGGTCTCATCGAATAAATGTCTCATGAGATACTCTGTGCTTAACAATTCTTCCTTCAATACTTTTGGAATCCTTTCTAAAGTATAAATCTTGCTATAGCTGGAATATAATGAAACAGGTCGAAGTCAGCAATGAGTTTCTTTTGCTCTTTTGTTTCATGTTATTGACAACATACATCTTCCACCTTGAATGCATCTCGAAATAATTCTCTGTGTTTTATTTGAGAGTGTCATAAAGATTTCCATTCGGGAAGTACACTCTGTTTCAAATAATTTGTTAGCAATAGAACAAATACTAACGTAGTCATAAACGTTTAAATCAAACTTTTCAATAAGTCATTGCGGAACTTACAAAACCTTCTCTTAAAATTCTTACATCTTGTTGCAGTAAAACGTGCTATATTTTTCTAAGTCGAATGGTTTTCATCTATTCTGCAACCTTTGATGGAATCTATGTTTTTCATAATGTATCTGCATCTGGATAAACTTACATGCTTCAGAAATGACACCAGTTCTGTTGTCATTTGCTAACAAAACATGCTGTAGTAGTTGTATGGAAATACTTCTTTCGGTCCTGTTTGTAAAGTAAACATAGCAGGAAATAGTTTAAGCTTCTTATTATAAACACTGTAAGAGTCTTTTATAATAATTGCCCGTCCTTTATATAAACCAGTTATTTGCATTGTTCGTGAACCTTTAATGATGGAGTTCCTTTCACTTCTGTCATGTGTCTTAAGATGAAGTTTATTCATAACTGAGGTTGTGAAATATATTAAACTCTTGTCAGGAGTCGTTCCAAAAATTCTGTTGCACAGTTCTGACCCAATGCTTTCACTCACTGAACCATCTTCACTGTCGTAACAATGTTAAAAGCTTTATGAAAGCCATCAGTACTCACTCAAAGTCAGCAAAAGAAAACGTGCTCAGGAATGAATTACATTTAGCTTTATTTACTTCTTTTGACTCTGCTTTCTTCTTCAGTTGTACACAATACTTTGGAGCATATGTCAAATCTTTAAATGGTGCAAGGTTCTGTTTATATAAGTCAGTAGTATATGTTGAAAGTTCTCCATAAGAAATAGGTTCAAAAATATTTGCACTCCCACAATGTTTTCATAACATCCCATAGCGGTGTTGTTCTATCCATGAACTACATATTTATCTTCTCTCTTTGTATAAATCTTCATTTGTTTCCTCAATGTTCATTCCACCACACTCTTAGATTTCTATATAGTTGGAATGAAATATGTTGTCATTGGTAATCTTTCTTTAGCATGTAGTGGTCTTCAACAAGAAGTAAGTCAATAGTTCTAAAAGTTTACATTCTTTTGGTATGTATTCTCTTATTTCATTATGTTTTGAGTCATTGAAAAAACCAATGGTAACATTAAATGCTATACCTGTTGTCGGAATTTTCTTGTACTTTACTTTAGAGGAAAGTCTCTAACACGAATGACTCTCTCATGTGGTCAATAGTTCTTCATTTACTCCAGCCTGAATGCAAGCATAAACGAAACAATTGTTCTGTCATAAGTGTTGCAGTTCTTTTGTTCAGTTCATTGAAGATTTGGTAGCGCTCAAGATTTATAGGTAATGTGCAAAGATACTTCCAGAACTGACCGCTTCTCTTTATAAAACTTCTTTCACCATTATCTTTCCAAAAGCTTTCTATAAGTGCTGGGTTTCCTGTTTGCTTAAGAGCTTCCAAAATGGCTTTCTGGTCATTTGTCAGTGTGCTTTTCATCTCTATATGGTCTCTTTTTTGGTTTGCCTTTCTTTACATCTGACATCGTTAAGCCTTCATATTCTGTTAAATCATACATCTTTATTTCGTAAGATTCTTTATGTTTGTCAAGAAGAAGTCATAGTGCATTTCAACAATACCTGCAGCATTTGCTTCTATCTCTGATATAAAGTTCTCCTTCAAGAGCTGATGTAGTAGTGTTCCAATATTATTGAGGTTTAACGTAGAACATTCCATACTTTCCACCAAGTTTATAAACATACCATCCATCTCTGTTGGGAGTTTATTTTAATTTTCTCTAAGAGTCTCATGAAAACCTTACCAAAATGTTTGTGTAAGTAGTCTCTGTTTGGTTCATCTAAAGCTTCGATGTTAAAGTCAATGAGTCTATTGCCTGACTTCACATTTCTCTTCCTATTCTCTTCATCTTCTTTAACCATCTCTCACCTTCTTTTGGTTTGTCGTCAATGGAACGAATGACATCGTTAGCTTTGCGAACTTGTTCTATAGCCCTTTAAACATCTCTCTTCTCTGTTGTTTCAGTGTGTCATTCGTTCGTGTTTCATCCGTTTTGCATTTGTTATGTCAACTTTCTTCTTACTTCATGGTACCTTTGTTCAACAACGTTTGCATTTGTTATGTCAACATTTCTTTCTATTCATGAGGTACTGAACGTCTATGATATAGTCAATAGCAATGTCATTTAAAGGAAATGCTTATGATTGTTTTTATATCATGAATTCTATCATAACTTATTGCACCATTATAGTTAATGAAGTCAGCGAGTGCTTTTTTGTTTGTGCGTAATGTTTGCAACATCTATTTTAGCTTCTGTAAGAAGTTGTTTTATTTCCGAGTGTTCTAACTTAGACAACTTCCGATACATCTTTAGTAGGAAATAAAAAATATTTTTTGAAAAAATTAGATTAGATTTTTTTTTAAGTTATTTTTCAAATAATTTAATATTTTTATTTAATGAAACCATGCAAGATTGCAAGTTCTTTTCATACAATGCTTCTCGCTACTGCATAAGAATGAGTTCAATAATGCTTCAAAGTAATGTTATCTTTAACAAGAAGTTTGTGAAAGAATCTAAGTTGGGTCAGTATGTCAGACCATTAGCTATTGTCATTGACCGCAAACGTTATACTTCACAAGAGTTAGCAAGTAGTTTTGAAACAAAGGGTTTCTTCGTGAATGTCAAAGATACACTATACTGTCATAAAGAACTCAACATTGACTTCTTCAGTATTGCTATGAATCTTTCGAACAGAAAAGAATATAAGAAGGGTGAAACAATCTGTAAATATTATCCTTCATCTCTGAAGACAATAACGAACAAAATGTTATACAAAAGTTTCTTAACCAAAGGTTGAAGAAGCTTAATTGACATTACGAAGGAAGTGAAATGGTTGAAAAGAAATTTGACCCTGAAGCTCATTTAAACCCAAAAATATATTTTTGGTAAGAGTTGAAGATATCACCTGTTTTTTCACCTCATTCTCTCTTCGTTAATGTTTCTAACTTCCTTCGATTATATGTTTCGTAGATTCTCATTCTTCCTCTTTGAAGTTATCGACAATATTCTGTTTATTTTTTCCTTCAGTAATGTTAAGTCTTCTTTGAAGTAAGTAATTTGTGCAACCTTTGATGTCATAGTGTGTTTGAGGAAGAGTATTTTTGACAATTTCTTTTATTTGCTCATTCGGTGTCATTGAAATCGGTAAGTTTTCAACGATAGAACCAGTTTCTGTCAGATTATATATCTTTAGCAGGTCGTAAAAGCTTTTGTTGTTTCTTCGACTAAATGCAAACATAACCATATCTTATCTTCTTCATTTCCACTCTTCAGTATATAATCATATACTTATAACTCTTTTCCTTTCCTTTTGGTACTGAACGTGGTATTCTTTTTTCTGTATGCTTTTTGTCTTTGGATTCAATGACTTCATCTTTTTGCCTTGAAGTTTCTTTTCCATCTCTCCACGTTCTGCTTTATATAGTTTCATCGTAACATCATGAAATATACAACAAGCATAACGAGGTGAAGCCCACATTGCTACAGCATTTACTAAAAAGTCTATGAACATAATAACCTCTTCAAACCAGGTTGCCAATTTTCGATTTTCATGTACGAATCTCTTCACTCGGTTTTTTCCGAGGGAAGCAAGTCATATGAGGACATTCTTCTAAAAAGTTTTTGCCTGTTTGGTTTTCAAACGCAATGATATGCTTGCTTTGTAGAAGAAGACGTTCATTATACTTTGCATTTGATACATATCATCTTTGACTGAACGAATGAGTCTCAATTGTTTGTTATATTGTATGTATTCGTAATTCTTCATTTATGGCTTCATGAACGAATAGCAGTTGTTTGTGTTCTCTAATGTTGACATTACTGTTCTTACATACAGGATAAAAAAATAAAATAAAATAAAAACTAACTTTATTTTTTCTGAGATAAACACTATTTCTTCACAACATAAATTTTATCCTGTATGAAATGACTTTTAAAAGATTATTGACTGACTTCGAATACTATCTCATTGACGCACTGACAGACCCTCAAAACTGTGTTGAAAGTTCTTTAAAGCTTTAAAGATTGAAGGTACGAACGCATTTTTGTCTTCACTTACGTATTGAAAGAATATGACCGTTATCATAACGAGTGAATCAAACACTAATAAAATTTGTAGATAAAAAATTGGGTTAACAATGAATTATTTTAAACGTGAAGACCAACACTGCTGGAGATGATGAAGAATACAGACAGTTTTATTGAAAAAAATAACGCAAGATTAGATGCAATAGAAAAGAAGTTTTAATGAATGTCTTACAAACATCGTATGAATATCTTATGCAGTGGGAAGCCAGAATGAAATAATTTACGTCAAATATGCATTTTATAAAAATCTTATGTTCGACAGGCTACGTAGCACAGTGGTCTAAGGTGGTGTTATGGAGGGGTCAGGGTCTTGTGGTTCGAAACCGCGACAGCGCCGTATTTTCTTTATTTTCTTTGTTTGTCTTGTTTGTCGTGAATAAAAAGTGTCAATAAAGTTGCTCTATCTTTCCTACGGGAATAAATAAAAAATTTACTTTTATTTCTTCTTTATTTCTTTGTTCCCGTGGAAAGAAGGGTTTTGCTGTTTTTCTCTCAGCCGAAATCAATGATTTTTTCATTTTTGGAATCCTTAGCGAATGAGGAATCTTTTCTCTCGTGGAAGCTTTGACCTAAATATAATTTAGGTGAAGAGGTGAGATGTCACCTGTTTTCTCACCTCTTTTTTCACCTCGTGACTTTGTCATAACTTCTTCGTAAATGCTTTGTCATAACTTCTTCGTAATGAGTGTAAATGACCAAATAATATATTATAGGTGAAGAGGTGAGATGTCACCTCTTTTTTCACCTAATTTCTACCCACTCATGAATTTTTCATGAAATTTCCTTAAGATAGAAAAATAACGTTAGTTTTATTTTTATTTATTTTTTATTTTGTATGTAAAGATATGATTTCAACAATCGGCACAACAACAATTCAAGCCGCGAACCGGCGGGACTCTGTCCACAAACAACTTCACCAAACTCGTTAGTCATGAATCCAACATCTATGTTAGTAGAGATGAAAAGCTTCATTCCTTCTTCATATACTTTCGAAACAAAAAATCCAGAAGATAAGCAAGAACTTTTAACAAGTAATTTTAGACTGTAGTGCGAAGATGAAACAAATGAACAGTATCTTTATGAATGCAGGACATTAATTGACCATTTACCTAAACTACCTGAAATTCAGCATCAAAAAACTAACTATTCCCTGAATTCGATGAATAGAAGTGAAACCAACTGACTCAGTGCAATAAAGAAGTTCATTCGAAAGTAAACTATGAGTTTCTAGGATTTCATTGCAACCATAGAGGTTATGGACAAAGATTGCGACATGGTATATAAGAATGTTTCTGACATATATAAAATCCGGGGAGTTTAAGACCTACGATAACTTTGTTTCGTTAAGTTGCTGAATGTGTATGGCAGATAAGAGATAAAAGATAGAAGAGGTAAAATATGGAACGAACAGATAAGACACTGCTTTTGATTTTAAAAGAAAACCATTGACGCCTTAGTTTTTTAGCAGGTAAGGTTTCAGAAAATAACGCAAAATGAATCCGCAATGTTCTAAATGTAAAGCAAGCAAATTAGGGAAATATAACTACTCGTCAAAGAGATAGAAGAATGCGAAACGACTATGCAGACTTAAGAAAGAAGCAGAAAAGCCAGCAGAAAATAAAATGGACATGTTAGCATTTCTGAACAAAAACTATCCACTGCTGAACGGATTTCCTTCTATCTGACGTCAAGAAGAAATATAAAGAAACTTTCGGCATTGTTAAAACTTTTGACATACTGACAGAAGAATTAGACTACGAAATTGGTTTAGGATTCAAATATACATCGTAACAATTCATGTAAAAACGGCTTGTGAAAACTGGGGTGAGAAATTAGGTGAAAAAAAGAGGTGACATCTCACCTCTTCACCTATAATAATATTTTTGCTTTAATTAAATGCTTTCCGGAAACGTCGATGAAAATCAATATGGACAAATTATATGAATAAAATTAATAATGATTACCCCTCATTAACCAGGGAAATGAACGGATTCTATACGTTCGTAAATTCGATGAAATACATGGATATGTGTTTCGACAGATTCGACATGAACGATAAGGAAAAGAGAAAGAACGATAACAATTTACTTCTAAAAGAATCCTAAAATCTAAAATAGGTGAAGCTTCAACATTTAACACAGTACATAACTTTTACACGCTGTTTATTATTTTCAATAATTTTATTAACGATGAAACGAGAAAAGAAGTATGTTTATACGGAAGAAATGAATATGATTTTATCCTTTGTGCTGTTCGGGATGTTGACATGAATAAAGAAATATTCTTATTACAAGATGACACGGTTTGAAGATGAAGTCAATGAGTTTTTAAAATCGTGATTTAAATGAAATTGATGAAGTTATGACCGAATGTTATAAAAAGTTCAAAAGGTGAAAAAAGAGGTGAAAAAAGAGGTGAATCTCAACCTCTTCACCTAAATTATATTTTTGTCTGATTTACATCCAACGAAAAAGTTTAGAAAGAATTTTCTTATTCTTTCTGGCATGTTTTTATCTTTCCAGTACTCCCGCCTCTAATGTCCCAGATGAGTTGGTTTAGATTCTCGTCAAGTTCTTAGATGGTATAACATCTTCAAACGCCTCCTTCATATCTTACTTTATAAGTGTCCATCGTTTGTGTTATAGTCAAAGTATTTCAATAACCACTCCTCGCTTGCTTCGTCAATGGTTTCCAGCAAGTTTGCCATTACTACTTTCGACTAATTTATGTCGAAGGGTAAAATGCTATGGAGTCGTCAGCAGCTTTTATAAGATATCCATTACCTTGTGTAGAGTCTACGATATAATAGTTTCTACTTAACCTTAAACGTTTCTTTGTCACGGTTTGTCGTCAAGAATACACGAACTTTTGTACCAGGAATGAGGGTAAATTGTGTTGAATTTCTGATATTTTGTGTTTTGGCTTCGTTTCTTTTGTATATACTTTTCTTCTTGTTGTTGTGTCATTGAATTTGGTGTATGGCCTGTTTTGTAGAATGCGTTGAGAATTATATACTTCGAGAAAATGTTTCATTGTTTCTTCGGTAAAGTCTCGCTCTTGATTTAAATCTCTGAGCGTTCTTATGAAGCGGTTTATGATGCGAGTATTTATGGTTATGTTCTTCAGTAGTGTAGTGAGTTATGTTATGCTTAATGAGAAATTCTGTGATTTCATTGCTGAAGGTATGCACTGTCTTGGCTGATGTTAAAGTACTTGGGTTATGTTCTGCTACAAACTTTTGTAAAAACTCTTAACACTTCACGAGTTCCTTTAATTTTCATTGGATATGCATATGCTTTACGAGTGTTAACATTTAATGAAGATGAGGAAATGGTTTATGTCCTCCTTTTCTGCTTTGAATGAGAGTGTCAAATTGGTATGCGTCAGGAGTGTTGGAGTAAAAATTGGGTAAAAAAGTAGTTGTAAGGGTTTATTTTTGTTTGATGTACACATTTTTGTCCAAGAACCTTTTCACTTAGCTCCTGTTAGTAAATCCCAACTCTTTGCAGCTTCATTGAATTTCTTAATGACCTCCATGGATGTTGTTCGAATACTTCTTTTCAAGCTCATTTATGTAAAGTTAAGATTTTAACCAACTCGTATCCAAGCGTGCATTGTTATATAAGGAGGCATTAATCTTTTCCATTACTGCTGGTCTGTAATACCAGCTACAACATGTTGATGATTTCCTGCAGTTTCCAACAGAAAATACTGTGCTAACATCTTTGGGGTCATTGTGATATCATATCTATGCATTCCCTGTCTATCCGAACCCGCTGCAAGAATTTGTATAACCTCTTTTTGTTATTGAAATGTGAATGGTTTCCTTCCACAGATGTTCCCACTGAACCTATGCAGTATGTGAAGGAAGGTTTTCAATACCTATTTTTTGAAACCTCCCATCTTCATTGACTGCGTATTAGTGTAGAATGGAAACTGTCAACTATTTCATACCATCTCCACCAAATAAAGTGTTTTGGATTTAATTGGATTCATAGACGTATAAACAGCTCCTATATGGGATATATTAAAATCATATATGCTCATAACTCTATAAACATATTCTAAAGAACTTATGTCATTAAATACCATTTGGAATGTAATCTCCCGATGAAATGTTGCATTTGTTCCACTTTTATATAATGTAATGTTATTCAATAGAATTATCCAAGAAAAATTCAAAAGTATCTGGTTGAAGACCTCTAAACAAATTCAATGGAGTTGCTGGTTCACCATTTATAATTTGTTGTAAATGTCATTGTATCTGGTTTCGAAAATTTGTCTTGTTAGTTCTGCATCCACATAAGTTTATATCTGCTTTCTTGTCTAACATTGCTGGTAGTTCATATGCTTAAAGTTTCTGGCATGATCTTCGGTAATTCCTGCAACAGCTTATCTAAATTGTTAAGAGTATCTTATACGCGCTTGTAACTCGGATTCTTCAAATAAGGTGCACTTGAACCAAGGTCAAAGTTCAATATTATGTCGTCTGCTCAACAGTAGTGAAGGATTTATGTGTATGGTTCTTGTCTGCTTTCTTGTCCAATATTAAATCTTGAGCAGTGAATTTAATATTTGTTCTACCTTCATGAACATAAACATCTTTACATCTAATGTTTCTCATCGTCGTTATGTCGTCATCCGATGTTAAACCTTGTGGAAAGTTAGGAGGTTTACAATATAATGCATCCCCACCAGTTTTTTCAACCGTTTCCTTCAATACTTTTCTATAGCAACAGTTGTGAAGGATTTATGTGTATGGTTCTTGTCTGCTTTCTTATCTAACATTGCTGGTAGTTCATATGCTTCAAAGTTTCTGGCATGACTTTTCATGTTCCTGCAACTGTTATCTAAACTGTTAAGAGTATCTTTTTACGCTTGTGCTTGATTTTCTAATGGTGCACTTGACCAAAGGTCAAAGTTACAATATTATGTCGTCTGCTCTACAGAAAAGTGAAGGATTTATGTGTATGGTTCTTGTCAGCTTAACTGTCTAAAGAAGTTTGAAGTTCATTTATATCGGAGATGTTGTGTTTATGAGATTTCAAAACTTTGTTCGTTGCGTCAAGTTCAACTTTGTCAGCTTTACTTTTAATAGCATCTTCAAACGTTATTTTTGCTTAACTTTAAACATAAAATTCTTGGTTCAACTAATAACACCATTAACAGAGAAAGTAGAGGCATAAATTTCATCGTTATAACTAAATGCTTCTGGTGCTTTACCTGGTGTCATACTGTACAGTACAGCTTATGTCAATAACCTTTAGCACGAATGTATTATATCTTCTTTCATTAAACATTTTTTGTCTTCGCTTCATCACTTCGTGTTAATATCCATGGTAGTCCGTTATAAATCTGTTCGTCTGAAGTTATATAATGAACGTGGTTTTTTATCTGCTTTTTCGGTAAGTTTAACATAAGACTTGTCGAACCTTCTTCAATGAAAGATGTTGTGCTACCTAAAGATGGAAAGGATGGACTCATTATTGAGATGATTTTAATTGCATATTAAATGAGCTTGTTCTTGAAGGTCAGTCATGATGAAATAACTGTTGTAGAAGATGTTAGCAATTGTTCAGACATTTTGAAGCGAATAGATGAGATAAGAAAGAAGTTAGATAGACCGCAAAGCGGTGAGGGCGAAGCCCGTGAGAATGTTTATGTTTCATTGACTTTCTCCAGTAACGAGAACTTTTATGAGATAATATTGAAGAGAGATGATTTTAATATGGTGTAAATGGTAGCTTGGGCAGCTTTAGGCGCAATGGGAACAAAAGCATTAGCATTTGGAGCAAAAGCACTTGGGCTTATGACGCAGTAAATAAAATGAGTGGAGGAAGGTTTCGAAGACATTAGATGCAAATAAAGGAAGATTGGAGGCTGGGTTGCAAAGAAGTTAAGATTAAATAAAATAGGGCTCATAAATAAAGCATCCAATTTGGTTGCGACTGAGTCAGAAAATGCTTTAGGAAAGGACGATGAGTTTGCAAAACATGCAAAAGACTTTAATGACCAGATGAAAGGTGAAACAATGCATTTAAATAGAGTCGATGGAACTCTTCCTCCACCAGCAGTTCTTCCGTATGGTCCCTATGGAATGTATGGAAACCCTTACGAAAGACCATTTGACCCATTGACTGGTGGAAGTAACTGGTATCATTACGGACGAAGAAGAAAGACAGTCAAGTTGGAGACAGACGTGAAGAAAGCAACTAAAAAGAAACCAAGGAAGAGAGTTATAAAGCAATGAATTCATGAGGTGAAAAAAGAGGTGAAAAAAGAGGTGAGATTTCACCACTTCACCTAAATTTATTTTTGGGCTATGTTTTCATACATGTGAGGGTGGTGATATCATTTATTTTTAAGTTTATTTTTATATTTTATTTTGAAAATTTTTATTTATGTAAATGACGAAAACTATTGAGATAACAAACTACAACGGTCATGAGTTCAAGAATTTGTTCTTCGTTCCTCGTGAAAATACATTCTATCAGATACGAGGGAGAAAGGGTAAAGTTAGTTTGAGCGTTTATGAAGGAATGAAGAATGGAAAGTTTATACAAGCATACGATACAAACGGTAAGCGTGTTTCATTAGCTTTGTCAAAACTTACTAACATTTATTTTGACAGTGACTTTGACTCTGACGATTGGAGCGACAGCAGCGATACTGAAGAATATGAACTATTGTGTGAAGCACAGCAATGGGAAGAGTTGCAATACTTTTGTAAGTGAGAACGTTTATTTTTTTACAGTAGTGAGGTGAAGTGGTTGGCAGCTTTATAAATATTTAAGGTTAAGTTGGTGTTTGTGTTTGTGTTGTAAAATATACGTTAACGGTTTTGTAAAGTGTCAAATTCACAAGTATTGCGTATGGAGGAACGCAGTGCCTCCGTACACGAGACTTGTATACTAACTTATGTTTACAGAGTTATGAGCATATATGATTTAATATATCCTATAGGAGCTGTTTATACGTCTATGAATCCAATAAATCCAAACACTTTATTTGGTGGTAGATGGTATGAAATAGTTGACAGTTTTCCATTCTACACTAATACGCAGTCAATGAAGATGGGAGGTTCAAAGAAAATAGGTATTGAAAACCTTCCTTCACATATGCATAGGTTCAGTGGAAGAACATCTGTGGAAGGAAACCATTCACATTCAATAACAAAAAGAGGTTATATAAATCTTGCAGCGGGTTCGGATAGATGGGGAATGAATAGATATGATATCTCAGATGACCCCAAAGATGTTAGCACAGGTATTTTCTGTGGAACTGCAGGAAATCATACACATGTTGTAGCTGGTATTACAGACCCAGCAGGTAATGGAAAAGATTATATGCCTCCTTATATAACAATGCACGCTTGGATACGAGTTGGTTAAAATCTTTAACTTTACATAAATGAGCTTGAAAGAAGTATTCGAACAACATCCATGGAGGTCATTTAAGAAGTTCAATGAAGCTGCAAAGAGTTGGGGATTTACTAACAGAGCTGAAGTGAAAAGGTTCTTTGACAAAAATGTTGTACATCAAACAAAAATAAACCCTTACGACTACTTTTTACCAATTTACTCCAACACTCCTGACGCATACCAATTTGACACTCTCATTCAAAGCAGAAAAGGAGGACATAAACCATTCCTCATCTTCATAAATGTTAACACTCGTAAAGCATATGCATATCCAATGAAAAATAAAGGAACTCGTGAAGTGTTAAGAGTTTTACAAAAGTTTGTAGCAGAACATAGCCCAAGTACTTTAACATCAGACCAAGACAGTGCATACCTCAGCAATGAAATCACAGAATTTCTCATTAAGCATAACATAACTCACTACACTACTGAAGACCATAACCATAACATACTCGGCATCATAAACCGCTTCATAAGAACGCTCAGAGATTTAAATCAAGAGCGAGACTTTACCGAAGAAACAATGAAACATTTTCTCGAAGTATATAATTCCTCAACGCATTCTACAACAGGCCATACACCAAATTCAATGACACAACAACAAGAAGAAAAGTATATACAAAAGAAACGAAGCCAAACACAAAATATCAGAAATTCAACACAATTTACCCTCATTCCTGGAACAAAAGTTCGTGTAGTTCTTGACGACAAACCGTTGACAAAGAAACGTTTAAGGTTAAGTCGAAATTATTATATCGTAGACTCTACGCAAGGTAATGGATATCTTATAAAAGCTGCTGACGACTCTATTGCGTTTTATCCTCGTCATAAATTAGTTGAAAGTAGTAATGGCAAACTTGCTGAAACCATTGACGAAGCAAAGCGAGGAGTGGTTATTGAAATACTTGACTACAACATAAACGATGACACTTATAAAGTAAGATATGAAGGAGGTGTTGAAGATGTTATACCATCTAAGAACTTGAGAGAGTCAAAGCCAACACATCTGGGACCATTAGAGCGGGAGTACTGGAAAGACAAAAATATGCCAGAAAGAATAAGAAAATTCTTCTAAACTTTTTCATTAGATGTAAATCAGACAAAATATATTTTAGGTGAAGAGGTGAGATCTCACCTGTTTTCTAACATGGTCTAAAACACACAAAACTCATGAATTTTGTGTGTTTTCAGCATTATTTTTTTGCATTATGACACGAAGTGAACTTTTGCACTTCGTCAAAAACTCATGAATTTTGTGTGTTTTCAGCATTATTTTTTTGCATTATGACACGAAGTGAACTTTTGCACTTCGTCAAAAACTCATGAATTCTCATGAATTTCCTTAAGATAGAAAAAATAAAAAATAATTTTTAGGGTAGAATGTTAGATCTAACATGCTAACATAAACTTTATTTTTATTGAATTCAGCACAAAAATAATGAATTTCATTAGTTAGAAAAATAACGCTAATTTTTTTCTAAGAAAAATTTTTATTTTGTATGTAAAGACAGTAATGACAAACATTGAGTTTGAAACAGTTAGAAAGATAGACAATGACACCAAATTGGTTAGAATAGGTGATTTAAACGTAAGATACTCAAAGAAATACAACAAATATTCTTTGTCAGACATTATATTTCCATCTGGAAAGAAAACACACGACTGGGTTAGAAATGCTTCAACTCAGAAAATTTTGACAAGAAATCCTGAGCTTATGATATCGGTAAGATTCTATGGAACTACAGCATATCTCATCGACAAAAGTCTTATACCAATAGTTTTGTTATGGTTAGACCCAGTTGTTGGATATAACTTCATAACATATGGTTCATTCGATACGGAACGTTGCAGTGAAGGCTTACTTTACATCGTTCAGAAACCGAAGGACTTCAATACAAAGAGATATAAGATAGGAAGAACATATAATATAACTCAAAGATATGACTCTACAGTCAATAGAGTCAAGGTTGTGTTCGTTAATGATATGAGAGCTGCAGAAACAGAACTACTTGAAAAGTTTGAGAAAAGGTATGGTGCTCCCATGAAAGGTAAAGAAACGTTTGAAGTAGATGAGATAGATAAAGCTATAAAATTATTTGACGAAGTTGCTGAAAAATACATGTAAAGCGTTTATTTTTGGTCTTTTGTGAAAATTCATGAAATTTGGTCATTTTTCACCAAAAATAATGTTTAGGTGAAGAGGTGAGATCTCACCTGTTTTTTCACCTGTTTTTTCACCCCCGTGAATTTTCATGAATTTCCTTAAGACAGAAAAAATAAAGTTAGTTTTATTTTTATTTATTTTTTTATTTTGTATGTAAAGATATGATTTCAACAATCGGCACAACAACAATTCAAACAACAGCACCAAACTCGTTAGTCATGAATCCAACATCTATGTTAGTAGAGATGAAAAACTTCATTCCTTCTTCATTTACTTTCGAAACAAAAATCCAGAAGATAAAGCAAGAACTTTTAACAAGTAATTTAGACTGTACCGCACAGGATGAAGAAAATGAAGAATATCTTTATGAAATGCAGGACATTATTGACCATTTACCCAAATTGCCTGAAATCCAACAGCAAAAACTAACTATTCCTGAATTCGACGAAATTGAAGTTAAAGTTACTGATTCAGTAGAAATAAAGAAGTTCATACGTAAAGTAAATTATGAATTCCTTGGTTTTCATTGCAACCATAAAGTTATGGACAAAGATTGCGACATGGTTTATAAAAACATTTCTGACATATATAAATCTGAGGAGTTTAAGACTTACGATAACTTTGTTTCATTAGTTGCAAAATGTGTTTGGGAAATAAGAGATAAAGATAGAAGAGGCAAAGTATGGAACGAACAAATAAGACCCGCTATGTTTGAGATGAAGAGAGCAATTGACGCTTTAGTTGTTTTAGCTGGTTTTATTTCAATGTATAACGCAAAAATGAACCCGCAATGTTCTAAATGTAAAGCAGCAATTAGGAAATATAACTACTCCGTCAAAGAGATAGAACGTATGCGAAACGACTATGCAGACTTAAAGAAAGAAGCAGAGAAGCCGGTAGAAAATAAAATGGACATGTTAGAATTTCTGAACAAAAACTATCCAACAGCAGAAGATTTCCTTCTATCTGACGTCAAGAAGAAGTATAAAGAAACTTTCGGTATCGTTAAAACTTTTGACATACTGACAGAAGAAATAGAAGCTACGAAATTGTTTAGGATTTCAAATATACATCGTACAATTCATGTAAAACGCTTGTGAAAAAACTGGGGTGAGAAAACAGGTGAAAAAAGAGGTGAAATCTCACCTCTTCACCTAAATTATATTTTTGCTGAATTCAGCAACAAAATTCTGAGTAAAATAATTTTAGGGCATGTGTCAAACCGTTGAGTTTTCACAAAATTCCAAAAATAACGTTTACCATGTGAAACGTTTATAAAATAACTGGGGTGAAAAAAAAGGTGAAAAAAGAGGTGAAATCTCACCTCTTCACCTAAATTATATTTTTATTGAATTCAGCACAAAAATCATGAATTTCCTTAAGATAGAAAAAATAAAGTTAGTTTTATTTTTATTTATTTTTTTATTTTGTATGTAAAGACAGTAATGACAACATCAGAGAACACAACAACAGTTATAGTCCATGAAGTCATAAATGAAGAATACGAGTACATACAATATAACAAACAGTTACGTCTCATTCGTTCAGTCAAAGATGACATGTACCAAATGCAAAGTATTTTGACAGCATGTTATGCTCCAGATACTAAACTTCCTAAAGACTGGTTTAGGAACCAAAGCACTATTGAACTATTAAATGAAGCACAGCGAGACATACTTTTTTCTGAAAACAGTGAAGAACAGCGAGTAGGTAAAAAACCCCAGTCGCCAAAACTCTATGAAAATCGTGAAAAATTGCCAAACGGTTTGAGAGGATATTATGTTCATAGACTTCTCGTAAATGCTGTAGCAATGTGGGCTTCACCTCGTTATGCTTGGTATGTTTGTAAACTTCTTGACGAAATTCACAGACAAGAACGTGGAGAGATGGAAAAGAAACTTCAAGCAAAAGATGAAGTCATTGAATCCAAAGACAAAAGCATACAGAAAAGAATACCGCGTTCAGTACCAAAAGGAAAGGAAAAGAGTTATAAGTATATGATATATACTGAAGAGATGGAAAATGAAGAAGATAAAGATATGGTTATGTTGCATTTAGTCAGAAGAAACAACAAAAGCTTTTACGACCTCGCTAAGATATATAAATCTGACAGAAACTGGTTCTATCGTGAAAACTTACCGATTTCAATGACACCGAATGAGCAAATAAAGGAAATTGTCAAAAGTACTCTTCCTCAAACACACTATGACATCAAAGGTTGCACAATACTTACATTCAAAGAAGACTTACCATTACTGAAGGGAAAAATAACAGAATATTTCGATAACTTCAAAGAGGAAGAATGAAAATCTAAGCTAATTTTATTTTTTTTATAAAATTTTATCTCATATGAAAGAACATGAATTTAGAATATTCGGAACTCATGACAGAAGAGGAGAACGAACAGCATGTAAAAGATTATGCAAAATTTCTGAAGACATACAAAGCATTTAAACAATATCTAAATGCTTCTAAAGATTATGCAAAATTTCTGAAGGTATATAAAGCTTATGAAAAAGCGTATGAAAAGTTTATACATTGGGGAATTGTTGTAAAATATCCATATGAATACTAACCAAAAATATATTTTTGCTTAAATAGCTTCAGGGTCTATTTCTTCAACCATTTCACTTCCTTCGTCAATGTCAATAGAAGCTTCTTCAACCTTTGGTAGGAGCTTATGTATAACATTTTTGTTCGTTATTGTCTTCAGAGATGAAGGATAATATTTCACATTTGTTTCACCCTTCTTATATTCTTTCTGTTCGGAAAGATTCATAGCAATACTGAAGAAGTCAATGTTAGAGTTCTTTATGACAGTATAATGAGTATCTTTGACATTCACGAAGAAACTCTTTTGTTTCAAAACTACTGCTAACTCTTGTGAAGTATAACGTTTGCGGTCAATGACGATAGCTAATGGTCTGACATACTGACCGAACTTAGATTCTTTCACAAACTTCTTGTTAAAGATAACATTAACATTTGAAGCATTATTGAACTCATTCTTGATGGCAGTAGCGAGAGCATTGTATGAAAAGAACTTGCAATCTTGCATGTGTTTCATTAAAATAAAAATATTAAATTATTTTGAAAAATAACTTAAAAAAAATCTAATCTAATTTTTTCAAAAAAATTTTTTTATTTCCTACTAAAGATGTATCGGAAGTTGTCTAAGTTAGAACACTCGGAAATAAAACAACTTCTTACAGAAGCTAACATAGATGTTGCAAAACATTACGCGACAAACAAAAAAGCACTCGCTGACATCCTCAATGACTATAATGGTGCAATAAGTTATGATAGAATTCATGATTACATTAATAACAAAACATTTCCTTTAAATGACGTTGCTATTGACTTATATCATAGACGTTCAGTACCTCATGAAGTAAGAAGAGAAATGTTTGACATAACAAATGCAAACGTTGGTGAAACAAGAAGAAGAGACGACACACTGAAACAACAGAGAAGAGAGATGTTTAAGAGCGCTATAGAACAAGTTCGCAAAGCTAACGATGTCATTCGTTCCATTGACGACAAACCAAAAGAAGGTGAGAGATGGTTAAAGAAAGATGAAGAGAATAGGAAGAGAAATGTGAAGTCAGGCAATAGACTCATTGACTTTAACATCGAAGCTTTAGATGAACCAAACAGAGACTACTTACACAAACATTTCGGTAAGGTTTTCATGAGACTCTTAGAGAAGATTAAAATAAACTCACAACAGAGATGGATGGTATGTTATAAACTTGGTGGAAAGTATGAATGTTCTACGTTAAACCTCAATAATATTGGAACACTACTACATCAGCTCTTGAAGGAGAACTTTATATCAGAGATAGAAGCAAATGCTGCAGGTATTGTTGAAATGCACTATGACTTCTTCTTGACAAACATAAAGAATCTTACCGAAATAAAGATGTATGATTTAACAGAATATGAAGGCTTAACGATGTCAGATGTAAAGAAAGGCAAACCAAAAAAGAGACCATATAGAGATGAAAGCACACTGACAAATGACCAGAAAGCCATTTTGGAAGCTCTTAAGCAAACAGGAAACCCAGCACTTATAGAAAGCTTTTGGAAAGATAATGGTGAAAAGAAGTTTTATAAGAAGAGAAGCGGTCAGTTCTGGAAGTATCTTTGCACATTACCTATAAATCTTGAGCGCTACCAAATCTTCAATGAACTGAACAAAAGAACTGCAACACTTATGACAGAAGACAATTGTTTCGTTTATGCTTGCATTCAGGCTGGAGTAGATGGAGAGACTATTGACCACATGAGAGAAGTCATTCGTGTTAGAGACTTTCCTCAAAGTAAAGTACAAGAAATTTCTGACGCAACAGGTATAGCATTTAATGTTACCATTGGTTATTTCAATGACTCAAGACATAATGAAATAAAGAGATACATACCAAAAGAATGTAAAACTATTCGAACTATTGACTTACTTCTTGTTGAAGACCACTACATGCTAAATGAAAGATTACCAATGACAACATATTTCATTCGCAACTATATAGAAATCTTGAAGGAGTGTGGTGGAATGAACATTGAGAAACAGATGAAGATTTATACAAAGAGAGAAGATAAATATGTAGTTCGCATGGATAGAACTACACCGCTATGGGATGTTATGAAAACATTGTGGGAGTGCAAATATTTCGAACCTATTTCTTATGGAGAACTTTTCACATATACGACTGACTTATATAAACAGAACCTTGCACCATTTAAAGATTTGACATATGCTCCAAAGTATTGTGTACAACTGAAGAAGAAAGCAGAGTCAAAAGAAGTAAATAAAGCTAAATGTAAGTTCATTCCTGAGCACGTTTTCTTTGCTGACTTTGAGTGTAGTACGGATGGCTTTCATAAAGCTTTTAACATCTGTTACGACAGTGAAGATGGTTCAGTGAGTGAAAGCATTTGGGGTCAGAACTGTGCAACAGAATTTTTGGAACGACTTCCTGACAAGAGTTTAATATATTTCCATAACCTCAGTTATGATATAAACTTCATCTTAAGACACATGACAGAAGTGAAAGGAACTCCCATCATTAAAGGTTCACGAACAATGCAAATAACTGGTTTATATAAAGGACGGGCAATTATTATAAAAGACTCTTACAGTATTATAAATAAGAAGCTTAAACTATTTCCTGCTATGTTTAACTTACAAACAGGACCGAAAGAAGTATTTCCATACAACTACTACAGCAGTACTTTGTTAGCAAATGACAACAGAACTGGTGTCATTTCTGAAGCATGTAAGTTTATCCAGGATGCAGATACATTTATGAAAAACATAGATTCCATCAAAGGTTGCAGAATAGATGAAAACCATTTCGACTTAGAAAAATATAGCACGTTTTACTGCAAACAAGATGTAAGAATTTTAAGAGAAGGTTTTGTTAAGTTCCGCAATGACATATTGAAAGAATTTGATTTAAACGTTTATGACTACGTTAGTATTTGTTCAATTGCTAACAAATTATTTGAGAACAGAGTGTACTTCCCGAATGGAAATCTTTATGACCTCTCAAATAAACCAAGAGAATTTATTTCGAGATGCATTCAAGGTGGAAGATGTATGCTGTCAGATAACATGAAACAAAGAGCGAAAAGAAACTCATTGCTGACTTCGACGCTGTTTCATTATATCCATCCGCTATAGCAAGATTGTATACTTTAGAAGGAATTCCAAAAGTATTGAAGGATGAGATGTTAAGCACAGAGTATCTCATGAGACATTTATTCGATGACGACCAAAAGGAACCCATTGGTGAAAAGTTTATGTCTGGCTTCTTTGTTCTCATTAAGATAACAGAGATTGGAATACATAGACACTTTCCTTTAATAGTTTGTGACCCTGAACTAAATCCAGAACTTAACGTTCCCAGAAGTTCAAACACTTGCTGTCTCATGTATGTTGACCATATAACATTACAAGACCTCATAAAATATCAAGGTGTCAAATGTGAAGTGTTGCAAGGATACTATTACGATGGAAACAGAGATATAGAATAAGAGATGAAGTAAAGAAGTTGTTTGAGTTAAGGTTAAAGTATAAGAAAGAAGGAAATCCTTTGCAAGAAAATATAAAGCTCATTCTGAACAGTATTTATGGCAAAACTATTCTATCTCCTATTGAGTCAAAAATAACCATAGTAAATGACAAAGATGCTATAAGATATGCCATCAGAAACTACAACCATATAGTGAAGTTCGAAGGTTTGGATGGTTCAGATAAAACTATTTTCAAGCTAACGAAAAGCATTTGCAGACACTTTAACTTCTGTCCACTTGGTGTTAACATTCTGTCAATGTCGAAGAGAATAATGTGTGAAGTATTCTGTACTGCTGAAGATATGGGACTTCAAATTTCTCAGGACTGTGATAGCATGCATATTTTCAATGAAGACATACCAAAGCTTGCAGCAGAGTTTAAGAAGAGATACGGTCGCGAACTTATAGGAAAGAACCTTGGTCAATTTCATTCTGACTTCGCAGAAATAACACCTGGAAAACAAAGTTTAGCATACAAGTCAATATTTTGTGGAAAGAAGACCTACATAGACTTACTCACTAACGATTTAAATGAAGTTGCATTCCATGCACGTTGTAAAGGTGTAAAACAAGACGTTCTTGCTTTAACAGCTAATGAAATGTTTCCTGAAGCTATACAATGCTATTACAATGAAGATAAGAACATTCACATACCTGTTGGAAAATTTGACAAAGACTCTGAGTTCAGTGTCATGAAACTTTATAAAGCACTTTATGATGGTCAAGAGATTGGATTTGACTTATGTAAGTCTTCTAGTCCTTGCTTTGCTGAAAAGTTTAACTTCTCAATAACGACTAAAACAAGCTTTATTCGTAAGTTGAAGTTCTGAGGTCATTTATTTTTGTCAGCAATGAGGTCATGAATGAGGTCAGCAATGAGGTCATGAATGAGGTCATTTATTTTTGTCAGCAATGAGGTCATTCGTGATAAAAATAAGCCGCTAGCGGCAAGGGCGAAGCCCATGAGGTCATTTACAATACTGCGATGGTAGAATTTAAGAGTTGTGCTTCAATGTAGAGACAGTCCTTATGGTCTGGAGGTAAGAACACTGGGCAGTTATGGTCATGAGTGGAGAACATGTCTATCCAAAACTCACGATTGAAGCCAGTTAATTTATAGTATTTAGGGTTAGGAAGTGGTGAAGTTCTTGTATGACCAATGAACTCATTTTCAACTCCCTTACTTAAGTTTGAATATAATATAGCTTGCTTTCTATCCCAAATGCCAGGTGTTACAATCTTTGAAAATTCATTTTTCCTCGGAAGCATTGCATCATAATTGAAAACATTCTTGAAATCTTCATTGGGTTCAGAGATTTGAAACCTTATACGTAATGGATTTTCTTTCTCTTTAGCTACTTCATTGAATGGTGAGAATACAACAAACTGACAGTCATGAGTTCCATCTTCATTTTCATTAAATTCATAATGAAAGTCTATAAGTTGTGGCTGACTACCTTCTTCTTTCAGTTGTGCAAGAAACTCACGTAAAGGCTGTAAGGTTTGTACTTCAATGTTAAACTTTTTCTCGAACATTTCATTAAATGAAATCATACATTGCAACAATGTTGTATCGTCTTTAAAGTATTTGTATATGTGAATGTTTTGGGCGCTTAAAGACTGTTCGTCATTTTCTATCTCGACTTGAAGTATAAAGTCAACTTTCCTAAATGCACGTGTTATATACATAGATGTTATGCCAATGTACTTCTCTTCATTTATGTTTACAATCCAGTCTGTTGGAAACTTAAACGTTACTCTGTTCCCCTTTATTTTGACGTCAGGGTTTTCACTACTGAACGCAACAGATAAAGGTATTTGTCTATACATTTAATTCGGATAAAAATAAACCATTTACTCTTTCTTTGCTTCAGCTTCTTTAGCTTTTGCTTCAGCTTCTTCTCTAGCTTTTTTCGCCAGTAGTCTTGGGTTCTTTTGTCTTCCAGCAGCTAATGCAGCAAGTTGTTTTTCACTAAGTTTTCTCTTTGGTCTCTCTGGCTTTTGTTCTTGTTTTTGTTCCTTCAGTTCGGATAAAATTTGCTCACGAATTTCTTTCTTCAATGCTTCAACATCTATGACCCCTTGGGTCTTGTCCGTAGGGCTTGTCTGAGTCATTTGACTGCAGATAAAAAACAAAATTAAAACTTTAACCGATGTAAAATGAGCTTGTCAAAATCAGAGCGAGAGTCTATTATATTAAATGACGCAAGAGGAATACAACATCCTTTCTATTACGTAAGTCAGAGTAAAGATGGTAAAATATATGTAAGAAAAAGAAAGGTTCCATTAGCGAATGCAGAAAGCGACAACATTAAGGTGCATGGCAAGGGTGAAGTCCACGAAGCCCATATAAAACCTTCTATTCAAACTGAAAAGTCAATAGAACCAGAAGAAAAGAAGCCAGATGTTCTTTCAATAACGAACCAAGAGCTTATTGCAAAGTTCGTGAATTTCATTGAAAAACAAACCAAGTCAAAGAACCCTGACCCGCCAGTGAAAGAAGTTGAGACAAAAGAGAATGTACAGTTCATTGAAAATGTCAAGAAACAACTTCCACCACGAATGCCAAGAAGAAGAGTGAGAATAATGAAGTAAATAGATATTTTTATCCGAAGTAAATACATGCAGAACGAACAGTTAAACGAATTTACTCCAGCAGAGCATATTCATCAGATTCGCTCATATTTCGATATCATAGACAATGCAGTTCAAATTGGTGACACTAATAGAAAATATTCTGACGCAAAGATTCCATCACAACCTGGAACTGCTAAAGATAACACATGGGTAACATTCAATCTCTCACCTCCTGGTGAAAATATGTTGGACCTTTACAATACATTCATTACGTATAAAATGGAAGGTCAATTTATTGTAGATAAAGAAATTGGTTCAGGTTCCAATAAAACAAACCCACCAGGATTTTGGATTGGTTTCGATGACGCTTTCTATGCAGTTGCTGGATATCAAATCCTTGCAAATGGTCGTATCGTATATTCTCAAGACAACGCAAGAGAAGAAGCATATATAACTTCAAACTCACAAACTACCGAACAAATAAAGAAAGTAGATGTTTTCTCAAAGACTCGACATGAAGATGTATGGAGTCATTCGGGAACATGCAGAACAGGACAAATTGTTAGTGGTCCAATTACAGCAGGAAAATCATTTGATTTTAAGCTTCGTTTAAGAATTCCTGTTAGAAATTTTACCATTAGAAGCTATAAGATTTATTCCAGCATTTGCAGGAAACATTCAGCTTAAAGTAAAGTTCAGTAGCGACGCCTTACAATGCACATCTATATCTGTAAATGATATCATTGCTTTCAATCCAACTCTTAAAGTTGCATTTGCTTCAGATTCAAATCCACCGACAAATAAATTTGTTCCATGGAATGAACCATTCACTATGATAACGAAGGCATAGAAGCTAGTGGAACAGTTACTATTACAACTGTAACCCAGCAACTATTTCGAACAAAGATGGATTTTAATGAATGTTTCATTCATCCAAAGTCATTCTCTTTAGACCCTAACATTTATACAGAACTTGTAGAACATTATACAAACGAGGCTTTATGTTTTCCTGTTAAAGTTATGGATTGGATTCCTATGGACGGTTCATTCTCAAAGAATACAGATAGTTCAAGTGCAACATTTACAGCAGCTTATACGCCTATTAATGTTAAAAGTATTTGGGCACTATTTAGAAAGAAAGACAACTATTATGTTAATTTTGAGAACCCTAAGTTTAAATATCTTCAGCTTTCCATGGGAGCTTATGGAAATATGCCTGCAGAACCTGAAAAATCATATGGACCTGATTTTATGAAATGGTTGCGAACGCTTGCAATACAAACAATGATATAGGATTTAATGAAGATGTTATGAGGTCATTGGTGGATGATGGTAGTGTGGAACATAAATGGGATACAACAACACCATTTCTTATGTGGTTTTCCAACAGAAGTGGACTTTTGCTTCCAGCAAGGTCAAACATCTACTGCTCCAATAACATACAAATTGTCTGTTAAAGGACCTATTGAACTAGCAACTGAAAACGTACCAAAGCCACTTATTGGATTTATGAGGGATTGTTGCTTTGCATTCAGTAAGACAGTCAGGCATCCCAATAATAAGATTGACGACTATAACTTAGCAACTGACGACAGTGAGGAATAAAGGATGAACGTTTATTTTTAAAGCTTATAAATGAGTTCTTCATCAAGCTCTCGTGAACCTTCACCATCTATGAAACAAACTTTACCAAACGATTATGGAGCACCTATTGAATATTTCTTACGAGCTGCACAATGGCAAAGAGCAGTCTCACCAAGGTTAGGTGTTCCACCAGCTCCTGTCAAAAATAGCATTTGGTCAAGTCCTTATATAAGATATGGTCTCCCACTAGGTTTGCTAGCTACAGCAGGAGCAGTTATGATGTTGAAAAGAAATAAAGCAAATGTTGTAAATAATACTGAAGTAGCTGAAGTTAAACAAACTCCAACACCTCGCCAAAACCAACGCCTTCACAAGCAAAACCTTCAATGACTCCTGAACCTATGGAAGTACAAACTCCTGTTCAAAAGTCAACTCCTAAACCGACTCCAACATTTAAACCAGAACCTACTCCTCAAATAAATCGTAAAACTCCTGCGTTTCCTTACTGAAAAAATAACGTTATTTTTATTTAATATTAAAATTTTTATTTGATTGAAATGACGACTAAAGTCACTGAAGCAATGAAACAAAAGTTTTTGGTAGAATACATTAAATCAGGAACTATTCCAGAAGGTTTTTACATTCATACTATGAAGGATGGTAGAGTTCAGTTTAGAAAGATAAAGCAACCATTAGATAAAGAAGGAATTTTGAGAAAGATTAAACTTCATGAGGACAACATTGGTGAACTTAGGAAGAAGTTAGAAGAGTTGGAGAAAGCAGACGACAGTGAGGAATAAAGCAATGAATTCAAGTGGGTGAAAAAAGAGGTGAAAAAAGAGGTGAGATCTCACCACTTCACCTAAATTTATTTTTGTGCTATGTTTTCATACGTGTGAGGGTGGTGATATCATTATTTTTTAAGTTTATTTTTTATTTTATTTGGATGTAAATGACGAAAACTATTGAGATAACAAACTACAACGGTCATGAGTTCAAGAATTTGTTCTTCGTTCCTCGTGAAAATACATTCTATCAGATACGAGGGAGAAAGGGTAAAGTTAGTTTGAGCGTTTATGAAGGAATGAAGAATGGAAAGTTTATACAAGCATACGATACAAACGGTAAACGTGTTTCATTAGCTTTGTCAAAACTTACTAACATTTATTTTGACAGTGACTTTGACTCTGACGATTGGAGTGACAGCAGCGATACTGAAGAATATGAACTATTGTGTGAAGCACAGCAATGGGAAGCGCTGCAATACTTTTGTAAATGAGAACATTAGTGGGAACGTTAGTGAGAACGTTTATTTTTTCATTAGTGAAGTCGTTAGTGAAGTCATTAGTGAAGTCGTTAGTGAAGTCGTTAGTGAAGTCGTTTATGTGTCAGACGGTTTTGTAAATATTTAAGGTTAAGTTGGGTAAGGTGGAACGCAGTGCCGCCGTACCCAAGATAACCATACTAACTTCATTAGTTTTATTTTTACTGAAAATTTTTATTTGGATGTAATGACGAAAACTATTGAGATAACAAACTACAACGGTCATGAGTTCAAGAATTTGTTCTTCGTTCCTCGTGAAAATACATTCTATCAGATACGAGGGAGAAAGGGTAAAGTTAGTTTGAGCGTTTATGACTACAAGCATAATGGAAAGTTTATACAAGCATATGATACAAACGGTAAGCGTGTTTCATTAGCTTTGTCAAAACTTACAGGTATAAACTATGACAGTGATTTTGACCTATATGAAGAAGAAAGTGAGTCAGAAGATTATGAGCTGTTATATGAAGCACAGCAATGGGAGGAGTTGCAATACTTTTGTAAGTGAGAACGTTTATTTTTACATTAGTGAAGTCGTTTGTGAAAACATTAGTGAATTCGTTAGTGAAGTGGTTGGTGGCTTTGTAAATATTTAATGTTAAGTTAGTGTTGTCGTTTGTGTTGTAAAAATATATGTTACTGGTTTTGTAAAGTGTCAAATTCACATAACAAGTGTAAGGAGGCGCGCAGTGCCTCAGTACACATGATATGTATACTAACTAATTTTGAGCAAGGAAAAAAGTTTCGTTGTCCTAACTGCCAATTTTGCATGGAGCTTGTAAAGACTCATGAAAATGGTCAACTTTTCTTCATTCCAGTAATTAAACACGAGCATAGAGCAAAGCAATGCAAGCCGAGTAACAATATACCAAAAATTCTTAAGTTGCAAGCAGGAAAAAAAGTCTATGAATTAGCAAATTCTGATAATGTTCCTCAATGCAAAGAAATTTTTGCAAAAGAATTGAATATTCCCAATGCAACTTATACGATGTTCCATAATATAGTAAATAAACTTAAAGGAACCACAAAAGGGGATAGAATTCAATCTTACAATTATTTCTCAACAATTTTTTCAATCATAAACAAAATCGAACAAGGATTCTGCGAAATGATTTTAGTTAAAGAAGTTAACAATGAAATTGAATTGCATACATTTAAGAAAGGTGATGAATTACCTGAAAATTCAAAAGACTTTCAAATTTATTCATTTATTGTAATTCCTCCAATAACTCATTTTTACATGCAAACACAAGCTTTTTGCGGAATAATTCAAATTGATGGAACGTTTTTATTTTGTATTAAAAAAGGAAACTTACTCATTATTGGTACACCTGCACCAAATAATAGACTTATCCCTATTGCATTTGCATGGTCTGTTAGTGAAAATACGATAACAATTAAGGATATGCTCACTAAATTGAAATCTTTTATTCCACCAAGCAGATTCAAGAATATTTATTCCGATCAAGGTCCGGCAATTATAGCTGCTGTTAGAGAATCAGGCTTTTCTTGCGATCATAAATTTTGCTTACGTCATTTTGCAACAAAAAGGGAATACATCAATGTCTATTCCGAAATTGTTGAAGTCGCTTACGCAGACCATCCTCAAAAACGAATTGACTTGATTAAAAAGTTAGAAACTCGTTTACAAGAGGAATATCCAAACCGCGAAAATAATCAGGATCTCTTTAAGTACTTAGATAGTATTAACCCATTTGAAGGATTCGCTGACTACACCGCTGGCATACTCACAACATCTCTTATTGAATCCCTTAATGCCGAAATTAAAGATAAATGGGATACATATGAACCCCGCCGAACTAATTATCCGTCTCATTGAACATGAATTCAATCTTGTTAAAAATGTTTTAACAGGTGATTTTAAATCAGATAATATTATCAAAAATCTAAATGAAACTTTGAAACATTCAGATATGTTTAGCTCGGTATTATATGATCCAATTCAAGAATTATATTATGCAACTTTTGGTCGCTATACATATTGCGTAAAAATTATGTCAGATTCACAATATTCATGCACATGTAAGCACATCGAATTATACGGATTACCTTGTATTCATGTAATCGCCGTATTGAATCACTTTTCGAACAAAAATCTTCTTAAAAATTTGAATGATGCAGTTCATGCTCGCTTCAAATGTTCAGAGTTTATGACTCCTGTGGAAGATTTAATGAAATTTTATGTTGACCAAGCATCTTTAAAAATTCCCGGAATAAATTTCAACCTGGGAGAGATTGAAAAATTAAGGGGAAAAAGGACTAGGATTAAAGCATTTTACGAAAAGTGATGCTGTGTTGTTATTTATTTATTTTTTTAATATTTTTTAAAAAAATAAAAGAAAATTCAAATAATTTTGTATCTCCCATGATATATCGACCCACGAGTACTAATGTGGCTATAATTAGAGATTGCAACTCTATTATGATCATAGTCCGGTGATATACAATAAGATTCAAATTTTGAAAGAATTAAGTCTCATCACATTTTTCAATGCTCGATTTTTAAAAACTGTTTAAAAATGGAGCTTATATTGAAATAGTGTAGAGACTAAAAATTACCACAGACTATTTCAGAGGATTGAGTGGCAACTCAATCCTCTGAAAAGTCTGAGGTAATTTGCAAAATTAATAAAATCCCGGTGAAAAAAATAAAAACAGCTTCTAAAAGTATAGTTATCTTAAAATACGAACTTTAACACAAGTTTTTTGATCCAATAGAAAATTGAATTCTTTGAATAAATAAAATATTTTATGTATTAACATATTAAATTTCCTAATTATTTTTTTTCTTGGGAAAATTTTTGAATTCGAATAGAAAATTCAATAAATTAAAATTGGGTTGAAAGAATTCTCCATATTAACTTGTCATATATTTCAGATCATATAAATTAAGGGTTTCGTTTTGCGAAAAAAACGTACAATACGCAATTTCGCTAAAAACATTTAGCTAGCAATTTCGACCTTTGACTCCACTCAAGACGTCACTTTTTTAATTTTGCGGTATCATATTTTTGGAAAATCTTTATGAATATTATATAAAAAGTCTCTTTAATATCTATATTTCATATTTTTATCGATTTTTAAAGTTTTTGCGAAAAGTATTCAATTATTTTTGCTATTTGGTCGGGTAAATGTCAGATTTGCGACATTTTCTGATATGATATTCAGATTCTACGTTGATAATAATGCTTATAGAACCCTCTTGCTATTGTGTCAAAATTGCGAAACCGATAGCAAAAATATCTCGCAATATCAAAATTGAGATATTGAGTGAATTATGCATTATAGAGATTAAAAATCTGATTTGTGAAAACATCTCATCAGTTTCTAGCTAATTCAAAAATCTTTACTATCTTATTCGATTAAAATGAAAAGGGAATAGTTTCATTATGCTTTAAATGACAGCCTTATAATATAATCATAGTTTTCGCTCAATATGCAGCATTTTTTTTTCGAAATCTATGGTCAATGTCCTAAATACTGATTGCTTTGCATTCATATCTCTTACATTTTCTATACCCACATCACTATTCATTGCTATTCCTATCTTTTTCATTTTTGTTTGTTTCTCATAATTTCTCAAAAAACATGATAACTTGATATTTGTAAATATCATACTTTATAACGTAAATAAGAACTTGACCTATTAAGAAAAGCAGTAATGAAAAGAAAATCTGAAATTCATAAAAATTACAAGTTTCTGATGACAATTAGCTTAATTAAACCAGGTACAAGATTATATAATTGTATTTTCTATCCAATTATCCATATAATATCTTATCCAGAAAAAATAACTTGATCAATACCAAATGATTTTTTAACTAGTAAATAAAGTATTTTCTTTACACACACATTGTATATCATAGTTTTTTTTGGTTTCGCAAAACATCCAAAAACAAATATGCTATAAAAGTGACAATTTTAGCAAAACGAAACCCTTACCTTAATAGGATAAAAAAAGAATTTACACTCTCTCACTTTGAAAACGTAGAAAATGCCAATCTATTGGTATACATTTTAGTTTTGTTAAGTTTACAAAACGATTACTCTAGATTTTAAAGATTTATCAAGAATTTAGAGAATATCCTTCTCAAAACAACTTCAATAGCGAAGGATTAGTATTGAATCGGATTTGTAACATAATTATAGTACATTACAATACAATTTCTCCGACTTTTAAATATTTTTGAAATATTTACAAAATATGCTCTTTCTATCATCGATACTTTAATACAGAGCAAATTTAGTAAATGTCATCACGTTATTTTTTCATAAATCGTTTTCGAACTTTTGAAATATTTATTTTAAACCAGTTTTCTACATTTAATATGTGAATTATATCAAAAGTAGATGGGCGATACTTGTAAATCTATTTAAACTATTAGTTTGCTATTATTGAAGAACTTTATAATTTTTTTTTCTTATGTATGGAATTAAAGATAATTTTGCCGATTCCAACGGGTTTTTCTATATGAGTTAAATATGCCAAGTGAAATTGGACTTGCCAATATTGTAAATTGAAGTATGGACTATATATCGATTTTCATTGATTGATGAATAACTCGGAGTAATGTAATTGTTGATAATGAAAAATAGTTTTCAATTGCTGGTAAGGGCCAATGTATGTTCAATAGCTCCGAAAGCAAAAAATGCACGTTTAGAAAAAGACGATAACGATTAAATTACAAAATCGATAACGACGACGATTAAATTACAAAATCAATAATGACCCTTATCACTTCATTAATATCCTTCGGCATATCATTTATGATGATTGTATTTGAATTCATCTTTGGTATTTGTTCAAAGTAATTCATAAACGTTGGTTTTTCGTTTGATTCGTGTTCATTTATATTTTGGTTTGAACTTTGTGGAGAATTACAAATTGATACTGGTACACTTGATGGAGAAAAGTGTGGAGGATCGAATTGTATTGAATTAATGATATTTTGCTTGTCATGAACTTTGTTCAAAATATCTATTGGTAAATTAGAGATTCTAGCTGATCTCTGTGCAGTCTGTTTTTTCTTTGAGGCCATAGAACGAGGAATGCTTATCTGATATTCTTTGGCAACACTAGTTCTCATACAATTTTTTTATTTCTTCTACTTTGTCAGTCACTTTTGATTCCATATTTATTTCTGACATTCATATAAAATATTGTTTTCAAAGTACTTGATGAGCTTCCAGAAAATTATACATGGCACGATGGGCGCTACTTTTTTGGCGCCAGCGGCGCCGCCCGCGCCTCCGGTGGCTCCCACTGGTGGGGAGGAGACGATAGAAAAAGATATAAATTTTACTAAAAAAATTGAATTTTGGAAATTCTTTTGATTTTTTTGAATGATTTACGAAGAGATTGAACACATTTTGTACTATGAAATATCGTTATTAATAAATTTACTTCTTAAACATTTATTAAAATCGCAATTTTGAATATTTTTATGATTTTTTTTGACCCGATCACTTGCGCCCGCGCCCACTGGGAGGGGCGCTTGTAAAGTATTCAAAAATCAATGTAAACATTTCAATTTTTGCTCCCACCTCCCATTGGGAGGGGGGCATATATCTTGTAGCGTTCAAGTTCAAGTGATGAAAGTGCATAAGAAAGCTCCTTAATCATACCGATAGAAACAGCATTAGGGGCGCCAAATGGCGCTCGGTGATGTTTCCCATAAAAGCTTAATTTCAGGTATCCATAATCATAACCTGTCAGACGCAATAATTCATTAGCACACAATCATCGTTTCTCAATCAAGAAACGAAATGCACGATTGATTATGCTGGCCATTAAATTTTCATATCAAATAATTTACTACTTCAAGAAAAATTAAAGACTATCATCAACCAAAGCTTAAAATTCTCAGTGTTTACAACTCTCATACTTCGAATATGCATATTTCCAAAATAGCATGAAAATTTTTTCATTTGAGCTCATTTTCTTTTGTTCTATTAACTAATACATGCAGTACAAGCTTGTTATACGTATACTTAATAAGTAAGGTCTTAAGGGAAATAATAGAAAAGAATTTTGCTATTAATTATATTAAACAATATTTATTTGTAATTTCGTGATAATTATATTTCTTATTACAAAGTAAAGGTATTTGATATAATGTTTGCCTTACAAAAATGTTTCCTTTGTCTTGCCACCATAGGTATTCTATTTTGTCACTTTTTGCGCCCGCCGTGCCATGTATACAGAAAATTAACATCTGATATTGAATCAGAATTTTGACATTCTCAATTTGCGATTTGACAGACTCAATTTAATTTTGAATGAAAATCAACCGAATAAAACGTTCGACGCTGAAAATGTACGAAATTATATGTGAAAGCTACAACAAAATGATCGCTGCACTCAAATATCATATAATTTTTTCCCACCGTAAAAATATCAAAATTTGCATTTCTGCCAAATTCAGATTTGAGTTATATCTGTTTACATATTATAAATATATGCATGACAAAATATATAATTTACCATTAATACTAAACAAAATCTTTTATTTTTCTGTAAAATAATATTAAAATTAAATTATTTTGTGGAATGGCGCAAGATTAACACATTGGGGTTTTTTTTACGACAATAAGCTTTCATCTGGTTGACCAAATCTAGGGTATTAAAGTTTACGTTGCCTAAAATATTTTCGATTTCGTTTAAATTTTCGTTGTCAAATTTGACACCTCCAAAAATCTGACAGACATCTGACGGTGATAATTTTTCACTCTGATATATTTCTGATATGATTTGTGCTGTTGGATCCATAGCTGCTGGCTCATAAAAGTTTAAAAATCCTTGAAAAACTGCGCTCAAAATATTTGCACAAGTTGCTGGATCCAAATATTGAATAATTAGTTTTGTGAGTTCTAAAACTCTCATTACAACTCCAGGATTTTTAACAGCTAGCATTGCAATAATCATATCTGTTGGGAACCAGTTGAAAAACTCACTTCCCTTCTCTTTGACAACATCACATAAATGAACTGCCAAAAAAGTTACACTAAAAATATCATTTTGGAAGTCAATTTGGTTGAAGAAATTAAAAACGTCTTCAATTGGATAGTAAGGAATAAACATTTTGAGTATATTAAATGACATTGATTTCACTCTGTTATTTTCACTTTTTGCATAATTTAAAGCGAAAGCAAGTGCATAGTTCATGTCAAAGAATCTTTTATGGTCTATTGCATTAATAAGAAATACTGCGAAGTCATGAAAAATATTTTCTTTTTCTTCATATTTTTGACCGATCAAATTAACAACTTCCTGAGAAAAATTTTTCCACAAACTATTGATAAATTCGGTTGGTTCTCCTGAATACCATCCAATAATATCAGCAAAGTAAATAAGCATCTGGCAAACTTTTGTTTCTGATTCAGAAATTATTCTAAAATTCTCCAAAAGTGACGAAATTAATTTTTCAAAAATTTGAGAAATATCATTTTCATTTTCTATCAAATTCAAAGCATAAAATACAGCCTTACATAATATATAGAATGACGGGTTAGATCTATCCATCATTCCCAATATATCATTCATATATTGGATGATTAATTCTGGAGAATTCTTTGAAATCTCAAATATAATTTTTGCAGAAAGAATTTGATTATTTTGTTCGCTTTCCATCAATTTGAGGGTCATTTCTAGGTACTGGTCAAGGTATTCGTTAATATCACTCACGCACTTCGACATGAAATAAAATATAGTAAACGGTTTTTCTTGTAAACTTAACAAATTTTTTGCAGTTTGATTCACAAATTCTTTTGTATCATCTGGATGTATTTCATGCCAAATTGCAAGTATATATAACGAAGCAGCATCAATACTTGCATTATTTAAGTACTCTATAGTAATATCTGGTGCTGCTTCTATAGTTTCACGTATAGAATTGGAGATTTGTTCGCAAATAGAAATCTCAGAATTTGAATTTACAATTTCTCCTAAAAAAGTAATCCAAAACTCAATAAAAGGGAATAAATTTTCAAGATCATTGTCCATGATGCCTGTAAATGAGTAAGTGAATGATTCTATTGAACTTGCAAAGTCTTCTGTAGGTTTTTCTAAAATATTAATATGTTCTTGAAAATATTGGAGAATTACCTTTAAAAAATCAACACTTGGTTCAATAAATATGCTTGGTTGAAGAAATCCTGACCATACTTGAAGAATGTGCTCTTGATATTCTGGATTATTAATTTGATTATTTAATTCTCCAATTACTGTAATAAAAATCGATGCAACGAACTCTTTATCATCACATTCCTCGAAATTATTCACTATCTCAAATAGAAGTTCAAAAGCGCCTTTAGAATTTTGAGGATTTATTAAATTTGCGCAAATTAAATCGTGATAAGGATATAAATACTCCAAAGATTTGCTTTCGTGTAAACCTGATACAAGATTTGAAATAAAGCTAAGAAAGTTCGGATTGTTAGGTTCTGAAGCGCATGTAGACAAGAATAATTCTTGATTTTGTATTACCATGATTTGAGCATCAATTGGACGATGATTTAAAGTATTTATATTCATTTGATCTATATATGATTTCAAAAATAAGTATCTGCAGTTATAGCTGTCAATAAATTCAATAATATCAGGAAAACGATCTTTGCAGTTCAAAATTAGGTAGGCAAGAATATCAATAAGAAATAACCAATTTGACTGATTGTTTTGTATAGTTTCTTGTTGAAATAGAGGACATATTAAATTTATTATATCGCTAATGTCATTTTGTATATCCAGGAATAGTTTTTTAAGCAATGTGAATAGTGTTCCAAGCAATAATTGTAAAATATTCGAATTATTTGGTTCTTTGATTAAATCGATGCAATTTTTTATGTTGTCTGGATCTTCTGTCCACATTTTTACATAGTTATCTGCCTCTGTATACTGATCGTCGGCTTTTTGTTGAATTAAAACGTTCAAATATTCAACAATCTCCATAAAACAAGAAAAACAAAATGATAAAATGACAAATGTTCAGGTAAAGCTGGCATTTTGCAATGAGTTGCTTAATATTTTATAGATTTCATGTGGAAAATTTTACAAATTTGATAGAACTATTCTTGATTCATAAAAAATAAGAACATTGTTAGAGTGAATTTGATATAAATAGGTAAAACAAATCAATTCAAAAAATAATTTTAAAAATATTATCATAAATTTGAAATATCATACAATTTCACAAAAATTAAATAGTGTGAATAACCTTATGCATCTTCCTCTTCATATTCGTACTCGTATTCAGGTTCTTGCGGGGCCTGCTTAGCCGGTGGCTTCATTGGAACAGGTTTTTCGATTTCTTCCTCTTCTTCCTCTTCAACATACTCGTATTCGTCTAATTGTTGCTGAGGTTTTGCCTGCTTCGGAGGATTATTGGCAGGAGGAGCATCTTCTTCCTCTTCGTATTTGTATTCTGTTTCATCATCTACTAAATTTGGAGGTGCTACTCTTCCTGTTGGTTGTTTTGGCTTCTGTTCAACCTTTTCCTCTTCCTCTTCTTCTACATATTCGTAGTCATCGTTTGCAGGTGGTTGATTCTGTTTCGGATTTTGGTTATTTTGCTTTGGAGCTGGTTCAAGATCTTCTTCCTCTTCTTCGTAATCTGATTCTAACTGCTGTTGAGGTTTAGGTGTCTGCTGCTTTGGTGGTGGCTGCTGAGCTTCATCTTCTTCATACTCATATTCGTATTCTGGTTGAGGCTGATTCTGTTTTGGCTGTGGTTGGCTTGGCTGAGCTTGTTGTGGTTCATCCTCTTCGTATTCGTATTCATACTGTGGTTCTGGTGCCTTTTGCTGAGAATTAGTGTTATTCTGTGGTTGAGGTTTCTGTGGCTCATCCTCTTCATACTCATATTCTTGCTGTGGCTCGGGCTGTTTCTGTGGAGGTGTCTTCTTTTGAGAAGCTTGTAGCTGAGGTTTAGAAACAACTGCAATTTCCTCTTCTTCATCATATTCGTACTCTGGCTCTGGTTCTGGTTGAGCTTGTTTTGGAGAAGGCTTCTTTTGTTGGCTAGCTTCAGCTTTTTCTTTCTGAGCAGAATTATTAACATTTTGTTTTGGCGAAGCAGCTGCTGGTTCATCTTTCTCGTATTCATATTCATCCTGAGCGTTTGGTTTCGCTGGTTGTTCAGCTGGTTTGCCTTCTTCTTTTGATGACGGAGAAGATTGTTTCTTTTCTGAAGACTTTGGTTGCTGAGAAGGCTTTGGAGCTTCATGCTCTGAAGAGTCTTCTGAAACTTGGCCTTCCATTGTCTGTGTGAGTGTAGTTCTGATATCCTGATCTTCTTCCTCTTCATCCATGTATTCCTCTTCCTCATCATCTGGATTGAGAAGGTAATCTATATTATCCAACTCGATTTCTGTCATTTGAGAGCCAATAATTGTGATTTGACGAATGGTTTTGACGTCTGTCGATGATGTAGGTGGTCTACGTAAGAAATTTTCGAATGCTGGATATGAATGGCTTGTAAGTCCGCAGTTTTTGAATGAAAGTTTCACGTATTGATATGGTGAAATTCGGTTTAATAGAGCTATGACAATTTTCGGTGGAAGTTCGGTATTTGAAAAGTGCAATGACTTCAGTGTCTTGCATGAAGCGATTGCATCAACTAAAGTTTCGAGATATTCTGGCTTAATTCTCATAGAAGAGATATGGAGATTTGTAAGTGTTCTTGTTCTTGGTAAAACACGTGATAAAATCTTTATTAAGTATGGAACAAATCTTGGCTTGATTCCAGCAATCGAATCTTCGATATATTGTTCTTTCTTAGGATTTCTCTTGTGATCAATTTTCTGTTTTTCAGAATACTTGAACTCAAAGTCGCATGATAATCTAACGTTTTCTGTTTTCTTGTAAAGAATATTTGGTAACGAATTGAAGAATCTCGTATATTGATCGAATGGAATATATGAAAAATCGTAGTGCAGGTGGTGATAGTCACCACTGCCAATTCTGTACATTGTTTCCAAAGGATAGAAAACTGGGTCGCGTGTACTCATCTATCCTGTCAAAATCAATTAAACGTCTTTTCAATTGGAAAACGCATGAAGTTACATCAATAAAGATTTGGATTAAATCAGCCCTGGAAATAAGAAAAGGTGCAGGGAAAATTCTCAGTATTGCAGTAAAGATTAAATCCAGCAATCGAAAGATTATGTGCAATGATCAAATATATGAATTTAAAAGGCTAGGAAATTCGGGATAGAATTTATATGAAGTTGGTAGTGTAGTGAGGAGGAAGATGAATGAAAAAAGTATTATTTCATGATTGATTCAAAAGAATTTTGGAGCTTTATGTAAGCGATTTCAATAATGATGCGAATATGGGATAAATGAATTATTATGAGTTAAATTTCATAAATAATATGTAACCTGAGATATATCAAGAATAAATTATCACAAATTACATTAATAAAATATCTTATATTTAAAAATATGAGCTATTTCGTGAAGCGCCGTTGGCCCAATTGGATAAGGCGACTGCCTACGGAGCAGTAGAGTCCAGGTTCAAGTCCTGGACGGCGCGATTTTTTCTATTTTTACTACTTCTTTTGCATCCTTGTTTCAAAATGCTTCACCAGGATTCTCTTTTAAACAATAGCAATGATGTTTGAATATTAAACTCATTCATATGAAATTACAGTGAATTATTACAAATTATGATGATTTTACAGAATAATTTTTTCGAAAATTTTGACTTTCCTGGATTTGCAGAGTTTAAATTAAAGATATTCTCTGATTGATTATTATCCATGGATCAAACTTGAACCATATTGTTTTTAAATTTATCACTCAATATTCTAAACGTGTATATGAATGTTATGAAAGGATTTCAACAAGAATGGGCCCTGGCTTCTTACAATAGGCAAGAAAGGCTTTTTAATAGCCTGCGGCATGAAAGTAGTGATTCTGATGAAATCTCTTCAGATGTCATCATAACATTGGCCAATAATATTGTCAATTCTTACGAAAAAAACAATATTGACACAAATTCCATAATCCAATTATCAGAAAATCTTATTAAAAATAACTCATTATCGGTCATTTCTTTCGAGCAAATGAATTTTTTACAAATATTGGTTTCCATCTTTCAAAATTCAAATGAAGAGAATTTGTTACATGCTGTTCTAAGAATATTCATAGTTTGGACCCATAAATGGGAACAGAAAGTAGGTATTTTAACAAAAGAAGAATTTTCTGTTTATCTTACACAATTTATCTTTATAAATAATACTCCAATCTCCTGCATATATCTTTCGTTAAACCTTTTGAACCGATTGCTTATAATTCAACCTCTTTTGAAAATTAAATTAATAGAAGAACTAGATATCTTTAAAAACCTTGTATCTCTATTTGCCAATTGCGATAATGAAAAGCTACGTGATGAAATTCTTCTTTGCATTTGGAGTCTATTACATACAATTCCACACCCAGACTATGAGCACATATCGTCTGTAACCGATCTATTTATAGATTTATTTTCAGATCCATCAGCTCCCAATTTCGAAAAAAGAGTTTATATTGCTTCAGTTTTTGCAGAATGTAGCGAAAATTGCGCGTTTGTTTTATGCGAACTTTTTAGTCCCGCAGAAATTCTCCCCAATTTTGAAACTTATTCCGATGAGGTAAAAATATCGATTCTTGATCTCATTAATACTATCCTACTAACTGATGATACATGTACTTCTATGTCAGTTATTTCAGGCCTTACTCTTGATTTCTTTGGTGGAGTTGCTGATTCCGAAAATGAAGATTTAATTCTTAGCTCTGTACGAATGTTGTGCGCTTTACTCAGAAATGAAGAATGTACACATGAGTTGATACAATCAGCCCTTGATGATGGAGTGATGGAGCAATTATTTATTTGGTACGATAACGGTACTTTCCAATTGAAGCGATACTCAGCTATTGCTTTACTTCAAGCGTTGTCATTCCAAACACAATATGTTTTTCACCCATTTATAGTAGATAAAGGATTTTTCGAACTAATGGTCAATTTCTTAGACCTTGGATCTCAAATTGTAACCAAAGAAGTTTTACATGCAATATTGATGATTGATAACTACTGTAGTGTGAAACAACCATCAATATCCGAACTTATTAACTCATTAAATCTTAAGAAAGAAGCTTTAGGAATTGATCCATTTGATCCTTCAGATCTAGCTAATTTAGATACTATCCGCGAAGGATTGATGATTCTTAATGATGAACCTTTGTCATTTTAACTGAATTTTCTTTATTTTGTTTATTTTCATAAAACTACTCATGATTGTAAGTAACTTATCAAGAAGTTTTCTATTTTGATACATATATAACATCTATTTTAATTATTAGTATTGTTTTATATAAACAATATTTGATTTTGCTTAGTTATGAGTACATTTTAATAGAATTATTTTACCAAATAGATGCTATAATTATATGATATGAAAAATTATTGCATTTGAATTGTATAATACAGAATAGCTTTAATATGCTTAAGCATAGCTTCCAAAATCATCTGGAAGGTTTGTTCTAACAATTTTCTTTTGTTCTTCATCAAGTTTTGTTGGGAAGTCAATGAAGAAAGTAACAATAACATCACCACGAGTTTTTGGATCGTCAAAGTACGGAATACCTTTTCCTTTTATTCTTCTTTCTTCTCTATGTTGGACTCCATCAAGAGGAATGCTAATTTCCTCTCCATCAGGATTTTCAAAAGTGTAATTTCCTCCATTAAGTATTTCTGGTAGGGAAATAGTAATATTTCTACGTATATGAACGCCATCTCGTTTGAATACTCCATCTTCTCTTAGATATGCAACAAATATAATTTCATGGCAGCCACGATCAATTGGTGAATCAACAAGTTCTGGATAGTACATTCTAAACTTGTCGCTAGCTCCTTTTGGCAAGAAAAGCTTTTCAACTACTAGCATTTGTTGGAATGGATTTTTCCTGCACTTTGGGCAACGCTGTCCTCCTTTCTTGCATGTGCATGGAACTGTCCTCATAATTTTAATATTCTTTGTGGCACCATTCATAAAATCTATTAAATCGAATTGAACTGGGAAAATAACTACGCCAGGGAAGGAAGGTGACTGGCCTCCGCGATACATTTTCTTGATTTCTGCTAATTCTATATCACTTCTATATGCAAATACTGAAAAGTTAGTATGATTTAAAATTACATTTCCGAATGAATCGTATAGTTTACGAGAACTTGGGTTCGATAATATATCATGAGCGAATTCAGTTTGACGCCAAACCTTTTTGGCTCTTTCTGTTGGATTTCTATTTCTGTTATTTTGAATTAATAATCTTTTGTATGACTTTGTGATTTCTTTCTCTGTTGCATACTTGTTAACATTTAAAACATCATATAGGTTAACATCTTCATACTCGCTTGTATTAATATTATAAGCAAATTGAAGAATTCCAATCAAAGATAACATTGAAAAAAAAAATTTTTTTTTATAAAAAAATAAATGCTGATTCTTTTCATAGTGAACATAATGAAAAAGTTTGAATACTCACAGAGCGAGTTTGACGAGTCCTTCAGGACACCATACTTTGCTCTATTTACAAATATGAATAAAAATAAAGGCCAATATTCAGATATTTGGGAACCCATTACTCGTAAATATGCAAATGACGATACAGTGATATTTTCAGAGATAGCATGCCAATTTCAAGATGAATTTTGTTCAAAATATAATATCAAACTTTTCCCGTATCTTACAATGATACAACGCGGTTATCCAAAAGGAATAGAACCAAGAAACTCAACTGATTTTGATAAAATGATACAAGATGAAATTAAATCTGAAAAGATTTTATGTAGAATATTTCCAGATGAAATTGTTAGCTACCCAGCAGTTATTTATGGAAGAGAAGGGAAGACTCAAAGTGAAATATGTGACGAGCTCACCCAAGTATTAGATAATGTTCAAGATCCATACAAATATGGTTACGTTCAAATAAACAAGGAATCTCTTCGTCTTCAAGTTAATAAAAATAAAGAGATTCCATATACTGGAAAAAGATCAAAATCTCAAGTTCGTGATTTCATATTTGAGTATTCCAAAAGACAGCTTTCAGACTACTCTATCAATGCCAGTAAATCATCTACAAGACGTGTAGCCTACATTATTTACCATCCAGACAACTTATCCTCGATTTATGATTTAGGTAAAGCCGCCGATGAAGCAGTTGGAGAAGCCTTTGTTCCATTGATGGATGTTAACGAATTCAATTTATTCTTCAATTTTTCTGGAAATTCACTCGCGAATGTTGATGTCCCAGCATTATTGTTATTTAGCAAGCAGATGAAGAAATATTCTATAAGAACCCGTTTTATGGATGATGTTACTAATTTCTCAAAATTTTTAGAAGATTTCGTTTTAGGTGATTATGATAGAGAAATGTTCGAAGAACTTGATCCACTACCAGAAAAGATGGACTTTAATCCTAAATATAGACTGGCTGTCTCATTACTTTGTGTTGGTATCGTTATTAGTTTCATTATTGCTATTGTCAAGGGGTTATTCTCCAAATCAGAACAAACTAAGCTTGAATAAAACTATTTGTTACTTTTTTAGCATAATTATATAATATTCAAATATTTTTAGATAAACTTTAAATTTTACGTATGATAAAACAATTTGTTTTGGTAGACTAGGCTAAAATCAATCAATTTTGGTAAAACTATAAAAATTCGTATTTTCAATTAAGAAAATATTCATTTCTCGTAGTAGGATTACAGTAAACTTATTTGTTTTAAACAGGAGATAAGCGTAATGATCCAAAACTACCGTTTGTTGTTGAAATATCTGTATCAGAATCATTATGACGCTTTCCCCATGAAGCTATCATTTTTCTTCTGTCATCTGTTGTCTTTTTCTTCTGTTCATACTTCGCGATAGTTCTTTTTGTTGAATCAAACCATAATTGCTTTACAGGAAGGCAATAACCTTCAGACATACTGTACGTTTAAAAATAAAGTAAAGAAAATATTCCCAAAATCTTTGTCACTTTTCAATGTTTTTGTTTTTTCGACTTTCAGTTTCATCAATTTATAAAGCAGATTTTGATACATTACGAGTATACTCAACAAGGATAGTATCAAGTTCGCCTGAATATCCAGATTTGGATCCAATATTTCATAATAATTGCTCGGTAGATGAACTCATTGCAATTTCAAAAGACCAAAACATATTCGATGTGTTTTCAAATACGACTTACACAGAGACACTCATGAATATTGAATTTGATATTGATTTAAAACCAAAAATTTATTGCAAATCATCATTTTTTGATGAAGATATTAATAAATATATCGAACTTATACATAGCAATTACTTTTATGAATATGTTATTGAAGATTATGCCTTTTGGGTTCCAATTGGTTTTGTCCACGACGATGAAACATTTATTTACACTCATACTGCATTTGACTTATATGAATATAACAACTTTTTGATAAATTGTAATGCAACGGCCTCAAATCCTATTCGAATCCAAGAAAATAACAATATTACTTTCTCTTACAGCGCAAAATGGACATCGTCATATAAAAGATCTCAAAATGAATTTCCAGCACCATTAAAATACAATGTGAAATCAAAATTAATTTTTGGAATAATTTCTCTAGTTTTAGCTTTATTTGGACTTTTAGCGAATGTTTTCTACTTGAGGAGTAAGTATAGAATAAAAAGTGAAAAGCAGAACCAAGACAGCTTATTTGAGCCAGAAGAAGACGACGGATTTGCAAGTATGGTTTGTAGAGAGGCTTCTTCCAGTCCAAAGAACAATGCAATATTATCTGCTATATCAGGCAATGGAATCCATGTTTTATTGTCGACTATTGTGTTTTCATTTGTTTCATTCACTGATAAGTTTTATTCAAATGGAATTCCTGTGTTCTTCACATTTATTGGATCACTAATAGCTCTATCTCATTTTTCTGGATTCTGTAGTATCTTTATTTCTGCTATTTTTGATAATAGAGATTGGAAATTTATTTCTACCCTTCATATTATATTTGGATCCATTGTATCGTTTGTAACAGTCGTTATATACAATTTCCCTGCGCTTTTCCAAAAAGAAATGTCTTCAAATTCACTTTTTTCAATTCCGATTTTATTTGAGTTATTACTTGTATTTTATACGCCACTAACAATGTTTGGAGCATATCTATGCTCAATTCTTTATCCATTCAGAATGATAAACACTCCAAACCAAAGTAAAATTAATTTGTCCAAAGAAGACCCAATGCTACTTCAAAGTTACTTCATTGCTACTATTGTTACAGTAGTTGTATATATATTATTGAAAAAAGAGTTCAAAATGTTTTGTTTAGCTTATTCTGAAAATCAATTCTCCAGTTTCTTTAAATTGTTGGCAATTTACGTAGCAATGTTCTTCTCTGTTATGACTCTTATTGGAAGTTTTTCAATCCCTCTTCTTTTCCATAATAATTGCTTCAAATGGCACTGGAGAGTTGCAATTTTAGGTATAATACCAGGAATGGTGTTCTTAATTATGTCATCTTCAACAGTTTTTTCCAACGATTTTATCACGAAATCTCAAAAAACTTGTTTTATTGCATTATTATTTGCTGCTTCATGCGGAATTTCAGTATCTGGTTCTGCAATATCATTTTTATCTGCTTTGTTAACAGTTAGATTAACTTTTCCTCTTGGAAAAGTCGAATAATAAAAATTTGTTTGTATTTTCTTTTGAAATTAACATACATATGAAAAATATTTAAAAATAGTCTACAGTTTTAGCTATCAAATGGTTAATAAATGATGTATTACTAAACAAATTTATAATTTTAACAATATACAGTAAAAAAGATAAGATATGAGATTACTGTGACATATTATTTGAAATAAACTCTTTCAGTGCTTCCAGTGTTTTGATTGGAAGCGAATCTAAGCTTACTGTAACACGAAGATCAGGATTTTTCTCTGAAACAATAGGATTGTCTCCCAATTCCGGATTGTACATTCTCAGCAGAGTAAACATCTTTCTCTGTGAATCAGCATCTGTAAAACGAATAATATTATGGAAGATTTCATTAATAAGATCATTTTGTCTTGTTTCTGATTTAGGCTTGAGAGAAAATAATGTTCTAAGAGCAGGGAAATTCCTTGGTGGATCTGATAATAAAGAATCAATTTTCCTTTCTAATTCGGCAGCTCTTTCTGCTATCTTCTCGATACGAGCGAATTTCTCATCGTATAATTTCTTAAAATAAAGCTTTGCGTAATGGGCAAGTTTGCCATAATCATTCTCTCCGTTAAATTTAATAGCATTATCCCAGACTAAATTAACCTCCTCTTTCCATCTTTTTGTAGATTGGTATTCACGCTTTTCAAGGCGATGATAAATTCTGTATAAATCTTGTGGGTTTTTAATTAACTCTGTATAATGCGGAATGGTTTCTTCTTTAATAAGCCTGAATGGACCTGTGCATGGTGCTTCAAGCAAATTTTTCATTATTTCGAAACACTTAGACCAATTTTCTTCTTCCATGAACAAAAATGAAAGGGACTCTGAATAATGAAATTGTAGTTATACATATGGTACAAATTAATAAAAATTATAATAATTTGGCACAGAAGAAACTTTTTGCAATAAAAAGTGACAAAAATCACAAAAATATTAATTCACAGATAAAAGGAGAGGAGTAATACAGTGACGAACTTTTTAACCCAATGTATACAAAGCTTAGGCTGAGTTCAGCATTCCATCAAGTTTATTTAGCAGAAAATTATTATCCAGAAATTTAGATCATAGTAATTCCATACAAAATATATTCTTTATTCACATCTTGTTTAACTAGGGAGTCAAACAAGTATGTCAAAATGAATAATGTTATCATAATATTTAGTCGTTTTAAGAGGAAACTCAATTAACAAGATAATTCAATCATTTTTATATGATTATTGACAATATCCCATTCATGCGTTAAGATTACTATTATCTGTTTACTTGTTGTAGTTAAAATAAAGGATTTATTATCTTATCTTTAATTAATAAGACATTATACCTCAAAAACTTCACTTATGATAATTGAATTGGAAATATCTTCGATGTAATTTGAAGAATATAAAAATAAAATTTTAAAATCAAAATAATGAAGGTATCTTTGCTTAATTTTGTTATAAAAATGTATTTCACTAAATTATAAGATATATTGCTTTTCCAAATTTTTTTCAAAATCTGTTTTTTTAGGTAAAAAATCTAATTCTTTGTCCTTATTTTTTATTTTTTGAATTTTTTTGGAATTTCTGAGAGAGATAAAGGGATTCAAAAATACTCAGCTCATGCAATATATCCTATAGGAAACAAAATTCGACCAAAATAGAGGAAATTAGTTCTGAATACAAGAAATCTACAACTATTTTGGTGATATCTCAACATAACTCAAAGAATTATATTCAATTTTAATAAAAAAAAGGCAATTTCTATCAATAAGGAAGATCCAAAAGTGCCAAAAATTTCTAAAAAATGCTTTCTTTCTTTCTGTTCTCAAGTATATCAACTGATTCACAATGTGTTGCACCAAGAATAACACCAGAACCAGTTAATAATATGAAAATTAGATATGCACAAGTACTTTTAAGGCATGGTGCAAGAGCTCCTTTAAATGCTCTCTTACCAATGAACCACCGTGGTTATTGGACATGCGATAGTGATGATGCTATTGCTCCAAGAATGCATGGAGCTCAGAGATCTGATTACAGACGTTTCAAACACGTTCTTGATCCAAGATTAGTTGCATTTTTACCAAACTGCCGCACAGGAGATTTATTACTTGAAGGTATGGAACAACACAAGCGTCTTGGTGAAATGTATGCTGATTACTTTGATAGTATTGGCTTATTTGATCAATATCCAAAGGACGAAGAAATCCATGCCCGTTGCAGCAACATCGAAAGAACATTACGCTCAGCACAATCATTCTTACACGGATTCTATCCTCCAGGACAGCCAAATACCACATTAACCATTGAAACAGGTTCCGATGAATATTCACTCCTTAGACCAGGCAACTTTTGCAAGGACATGGAAAACGAGTCAACAGTTTGGGCAGCCTCCGAAGATTACAAGAAATTTGTTGCCGATAATTGGCCAGCCGTTGCAGATTTTGCAGAAAAGATTAAAGTTGAGCAATCAGGAGATAATTTGAATCTCATCTGCGATTACATTGCCACTCATTTCTGTGATGGAAAGCAAATTTCTCCAGAAATAACCGATGAAACAATTAACACATGCAGAAAAGCTCTCGGATTTAATCTCTACGATAGATACAGCAAGAATCCATTCGTCTACGCTTCTTATACAATGAGAGAAATCCTTAATATCGCAAACGCTGCCCTTGCTGGAAATAATACCTACAAATTCACAGTAAACTCAGCCCACGACTCTACAGTTGCTGCAATTTATCAGTATCTTGCAGGACAAGTCAATGTAAGAGCTCCAAATTCAGATTTCATTCCTCCTTACGCTTCTCACCTTCTCATGGAAATCTGGGATGATTCAAACAACGAGCACTACGTTAGATTTGTTTTCAATGGTGAAATTGTCAAATTATCCCTTTTACAAAACCAAACTTTGGTTAAATTCTCCGAATTCTTGAATTCTGAGTACATGAAGATTAATGATTATTGCACCGAAATGCCATAATTATATTATCTTACTCATATTTTGTAAATTTATTATTTTATAAAATTTTAGCTATATTTTTACTGTTTTCCACCCATATAATCCAATCCTAAACCCACACATCTTGCCTAAACATATTTATATAAAAATTATTAATAATCACAAAGAGTTCAAGCTGAATAGCTGAAATTTAAACATACATTTAACTGCGAATTTTTATATTATCAGTTTGAGTTTGAAATAACAGATCCACATGAAATCCTAAAAGTGACAAAACTTTTTACGTTTTATATATTTTTTTGATAACGTGTAAGATTCATATTTCAACGTCATTTTTTAAGAAATGACATAATTCCGTCACTTTTCAATATTTTATTGAAAAATGAGTACTCATTTCAGCGGAGATGAGCATTATAACAGTTCCAATTTTATTGAAACATCTATTAAAATGCCAATGCAAACTTTTAAGAATAACAAATTAGATTATATACTTAAATTTAGACAACTTGGTGATAGAAAGAAACAAGAAGCAATTATTTTCCTTCCAAGCATATACGAAACAGAAGCTTCATGCTATAGAATTGCTCCTTTGTTTGAGCAAGCTGGATATCGCTTTGTTTCTGTTACAACAAATAATCACGATACTTACGAAGCATGCATTGATACATTTGATCAATTCTTCAAATATCTGGGAGTAACAAGTGTGCATTACATTGGTGTAGACTCTGGCGGATTTTTGGCTTTACAGTTGCAAAATACCATCAATTTCGCAGCAAAATGCCTTTCTTGCACATTGATTAACTCATATACAAGAAACGATATGTTTGTTCCTAGAAAACTATCACTATTTGCAGTTACTGGCCCTCTCGTTGCGAAATCTGATCTAAAGAAAGAATTAAATGAAGTTGATCAATCTATTCCAGAATTAGAATCAATGAAGTTTGTTAAAAAGGAGTTAGATACCCTTGGAATGTCAGAGGCTGCTCATCGAATTCAATTACGTATGGCAATGACACCACCACTATATTTACATATACCACCACAAGCAATCATGTCCATTGAACCTTTAGATCGCCGTTTAAGCTTTACTCCAAGATTTTTGCCTTCATTAACGCTTGGAGGAGTAAAACAAGCATTAATGAAGCATGGTTCTGATTTTACACATCTCGAAGCACCAGAAGATCTATTTACTTATGTTTTATGCCATATTAAGAAATGGACTCCATTAACTCCTGAAATGCAAGCTGCAATTCAGGCAGTTGCTACTCAAAACCAACAAAATACAGCAAACAAAGCTCCTCAATCATCGTCAACTCCAAATCAAGAAAATACAGAAAATCAAACTTCTCCTGAAGAAGCTCCAAAGCCAACAGCTGAATAGTTATATATTATTTTTATAAATTTTCAATTTTTATCGATTTTAGTCAAACAATATAATTTTTTTTTATCCCTCTCTTTCAATGCGTTTGAAAAAACCTTGGAAGAATATATATACATTACTTTGCAAAAAAATCATTAGCATTTAATATAACGCATATAGTAGTCTTTCGATATGCGAATAAATCATATTTTCCTCATTTCTAAGATTTCTTCAATGTATCCTTAGTTAAATTGCTTGTTCAGCAACATCATTACTATAGAAACACAGCTTCCTAAAAATGAAGTGTAAAATTTAAACAAACAAAACAATTTTATTAAAAAACAAAACATTAACAAGACAAGAAATAGTACATTTGGTATTATTCGCTTATATTGATTGAATAACGCAATAAAAATGAGTTCATTTCTTCAATTTTGGCTTCATCATTAGAAAATGTTTCAAAATACTCTTCAACAAACTCTTGACCGTCGTTTTCATAAAAAATTTCCATAATTTCATCTAATTTTCCAGACAAGGAAAATTCGTTGAAAACACGGTCTAAAACAGGGATTATGTAATTAGTTACTGCGGGATTCTCAAAGCTAAGCATTGAAAAAACAAAAATAAATCTTTTCTCTTTGATGAGCCTTCTGAAGTACTTATCGCCTGTATTAATCAATATCTCGGCCATAAACATAGTGATATACATGCGATGGTCAAAACTTCCGTGTTCGATAATCTCTTGAAACTCATCAAAACATTTATAAACAAAAAGCATGTCCATGATGAAATCACTATCTACAAGCATCTTAAGGGTGAAGCTCATGACTGAATTAACTATTCCAATGTTGGAATGATAAAATAATGAGAGGAAATTCCCAACTTCTTCTTTAGTGGCTTCGAATCTGAAACCTATCTTGTATAAATGAGCTAAAATATCAACAGATGTTCGCAGAATAACTGGATTTAGGTCATATAAATTCAATAAAAGAGTTTCACGAAGTTTTTGATCATAAATCGTTGTCATTGTATCTGGGAATAAGTAAATTATTAAATGTATCAGTGGCAATGCGGTTTCTTGTAAATAACTTCGATTTGTGTACAAATATTGAACTGCAAGTTCAAGAACAGCCTGAACAAACGAAACGTCTGAATCTTGGTTGATATGTCCTTGCAGAATTTGTAAAATTAATGAAATTGTCGTTTCATCTGTATTTTCATCTAAACTTGTTAAAGAAAAAAATCTACTGAAGTCGACATTTTGGTGAATAGGTTCTGATGTATATGGTGACATCTCTAGATTGTAAAAACAATAAAGAGAATAGTTAATATAAGGACTATTTGGTTCAAGATGATAAAAAATGAAATCTATCAGTGTATTTGTATCTATATTCTCATAATCTAATGAAGTGAGAAATGTTAATATCATGCAAACGACTTGATAAATATCATCTGATTCTGAAGCAATATTTATTAAATTATCTATCAAATTATAGTTTTGTATAATGAAATTCGATGGTTTGTGATGTTTGATATGTTCATGAAGAGCTTTGAGGTTTTCTAAAACGTCTATTCCTTGTTCAAGTTGTGCAATGATAGAAATATACGTTTCTTCTGATGTGCTATTCTCTATTGCAACATTTTTATAATTTTCGATATCTTTTACAAAGTCAGCAAAACTTTGATCATCTTGGTTATCATTCATTTATTGAAAAATGATGAATTACTGTGATAAACTAGTTCATATTGACAATTAATGAGACACCTTCGACTTATGAAAGCAAAAGAGAATATAAAGATTTAAAATCTATTCTTCAATTGAACTTTTTTATAAATTTATGGGCAAATTAAAGAAGAATTATGCTAGAAAAACGTTTTACAAGGCAATATTTAAAATATTAATGCATAATTCGCATCAATAAATTCATTTCATTCTAAATTAGTTGATTTTCAAGGATAAGCGTGGGGTAACACTAATTTATGCAGGATAAAACGGCTAAATTACAGCATATCTCATTGATGCGCAAACTAAGATGATTCAGATTCAAATGAAGCAATTTTCGCATTCTCAGCCATTATTTCCTCCAGAACTCGACCTCAGCTATTCCTTTTATCATGTACAACATAATTTTGAGAATGACTTTCCACGAAGAAATGTTTCAAATGTAATTCTTGCCGAACTTTACAAGTATTTTGATACACATAGAAGAATAGATTTCAAGCTTACAGACATTCAAATTGATGCAATTATTTCGAATCTTACTAATGAATCATTCGATTTACTTGATGAAATTTCAAAAATCGGAGAAGAAGATAGCAGGGTCCTAGCCCAAACAGTATTAAACTACCAAACAATCCCAGTCGAGTACCAAGCAATTATTTTTGCAAGATCAATCAATTTTGTCGATGAAAGTTACTCAGAATACATCCAATTCATTATTAATTCCAATAATGAGCTTGCAATCGGTACAATGATCACAGGAATTACGAAAATGTTCACGAAATCGAATTCATCTTTAATTTGGATACAAAACATGATTTTTCAGAACTTCGACCATCTGAAGACGATCAACGATGAAGTCCTCATTTCATCTCTGTTCGAATTCATTCTCAATCTCAGAAAAGATTTCTATTCAAAAGAAATCGAAGAATACATCAGAGAACATGTATATCTAAACGATGGAACAATACATGTTGGTTCATTGATTGTTGCAAAAGCAGGTTTCTTGTGGGAAAGTCTTGGAAATGACTTATTAAACTTTCATTTAACAGTTGAAAACACTTCACATCGTGTAAAAGTCGGATCTTTGTTTGTATTCAAGGTGTTCATGAGTAAATGCAGTGAAGAAAGCCAGTTTAAGAGAATTTTCCAAGTTTGTGTTGATATGCTTGAAGATTCAACAAATTGTGGCCTCTCCATCATCATGATCATTGAACTGATGTGTCAGGGCCATGTTTCGAAGGAAGAAATCATAATTTACGAAGATCTCCTGTTATCTATCGTAGAAGATAATCCGAGATGGGAAGATCTTGCAGAATTCTTACTAAATATTATTGAGGACATAGACTAATAAATTTTTCATTCTTTTTGACTTAATTTCCAAAATATAATTTTTAATTTTTAAAAATAAAAGATTAAACACTTAATTATCATGTCTCAAATAGATGATATGATTATAGACTTGCTTGAATATGAGTTTTAACAAAGAAGTTAGATTCAATTTTAAAAATTACTCTCATTTTAGCGATAATATCTCGTTTTTATTGCATCGTTGCTGCCAAATTGTTAAACATGAGTATTCACACATATGTTATTATCTCAAAAGCAAGTATATTATATAATATGCTAGTGAATTTAAAAATGGTTTTGTAATTAGTGATTGTGACAAACCACATTATAGATATATATCATTGTGCCCTACTGATAGGTATCAGCATAAAAATTTTTATAGATTTTAAGATAATATCGAATAATAAAGTGTGAACACCGTAACAACGATAGTGTATTAATTTTTTGTATTGTGTGTTAAAATAAACATATAAATTTTATTCTGTAGAGGCAATTGCAGCTTGAATTGCTTGCTCACCTTGGGCTTTTCTGAGCAAGTTTGATATTTTAGAAAGCTGATAGTTCTCTGATATATTCAGAGGCATTTTTCCTGCGTCATTTTTAACAGACACATTAGCATTAAAACTCAATAATAATTCAACCATCGGTTGTCTATTCCATTTAACGGCAATATGAAGAGGAGTCCAATAAGATTATAAAGAATATTGAAGTAAAAGTATGTATAACTTCTTCTACAGCATTTATATTTGCATTATGCTCAATAAGTAATTTTGCAATATCAACATATCCCCATAAGGCTGCTCTATGTAAAGGTGTCCAATAAAGTTAAAAAGAATTCCATGAATATCTTTTACATTTGGTTCTGCTTTATGTTCAAGTAATAAATGCACAATTTGCGTGTACCCAGCTAATGCAGCAATATAAAGCGGTGTTCTATTAATTTTAAAAGAATTTCATTATAAAATAAAGAATTTCTGCGTCACTTGCGCTAATATTTGCATCATACTGTATTAAATGCTTTGCACAATCATAAGCTCCGCTGAAGCATGCAATATGTAAGAGAGTAGGGCGTACTATTTTAATTCCGTTTTTATCGAAAGTTGGTAATACTGTGTTTGGATTGACAATTTGAGGGCAAACTGTTTGTAACAGTTCTACTTTTCTCTCTTCACATGCCTTTATAGCAGTTTGAATGTCTGCAGCACTCATATTTCAAAATATTTTGAAAATCTGGAATAAATTTTATCAAAAATCGATCGTATATCATAAAAATAACAAACATTAATTTCTAATGACATTAAAATTGTTACAAGCAAAAGTGACATATTTGAATAAAATGAGTGAAACCACGGAAAATCCAAGACCCTCACAGCAACTAATTGACGAATATGAAGCTCTTGCATCGCAATACGAAGCTGAAGTGGTTAAACGTTCACAATTTTTAACAGAAATTGATACTCTTTCTTTACAAATCGAAGAAGCCAAAAAGGAGATTGAAAATATGAGTTCATCAACCAAGAATGATTCTAACTAGATGTTATACTAATTTGTTATTTACAAATTTACTTTTTGTTTTGTCATAAATTTCTATATTTCGTATTCAAATGCTCTTTTCATCTTTTTTTGATATAACTTGCAGCCAAATCCTATGTTCTTAACATATTAATCGTTAAACTTCCACATAATAATTTTCAACATAAAGTTCATGGAAAAACTCTGCAATGAATAGCGATCAATTTAATTTATTCTACAGCCTAGTTATTTTGTACCTCTAGAGGGAGTTAGAAGATTATGCAAATATATTCATAAGAACTTAACATCGTTCTCGGCTTATCAAATGTGGAATACATTAACTTCATTAATTGGCATTGCAGAGCAAACTAGTTCCATGATGGTTCCTTTAATTTAATTTTTTATAACTAAAATCAGACAGTTTTCATTAATTCACATGTCATATGAAAGCATGAGTAATAAGTAAAAAATATCTACGATTTTAATGAGGGAATTGTTCCTTATGAGGTATACATTATAACTGTTGTAAGACGAGTTACGGAAAGTGAGGTGAACCGAAAAAGTGACACTTATTTGGTCGGATAAATTCCCTATATATTTACTTGTCAAAAAAAATCAGACTTTTTTTGCTTTAAAAAATTTATAAGTTAATTATTGAGAACGAAGGTGAAAGGAAATGGATATCTCTTACCTTTCATTCCCTCGAGAAAGTTCAAAAACTTGGGTGCAATCAGAACTGATTGCACCCAAGTTTTTGAACTTTGTATAAGGAATTGTTGGCTATGATGCACTGATCATGAATCAGTACATCATAGCCAACAATTCCTTCGCAAACAGCGGGAAACTTTGTCTGAATAGTTTAACATTCAGACAAAGTTTCCCGCTGTCAGAGAGGGAATGGAAGGGTAAGAGGTATATATTCATAATGTATACCTCTTACCTTTCATTCCCTCGAGAAAGTTCAAAAACTTGGGTGCAATCAGAACTGATTGCACCCAAGTTTTTGAACTTTGTATAAGGAATTGTTGGCTATGATGTACTGATCATGAATCAGTACATCATAGCCAACAATTCCTTCGCAAACAGCGGGAAACTTTGTCCGAATAGTTTAACATTCAGACAAAGATGATTTTTTTAAATAAGATATATATATATCAGATGATATAAGATGATTTTTTTAAATAAAAAATAAAATTTAATTTTTTAATTGTTAAAATAAGAATAGTAAGCTTGACAAGTAATTTAAGTTTTTGCTTTGTAAAGTTATTTGGTTGGCAAATGCATTGTGTCACTTTTTGTTTGAGTTCACTTTCCGTAATTTGTCTTATGATATAACTATATACCTCATAAGGAACAATTCCCTCTTGATAGCTGGGAAACTTTCTCTGAATAACTTATCATTTGGAGAAAGTTTCCCAGCTATCTATTAGAAACTAAAGGCTGTTAGGCACTAATATATAATCAGTGCCTCATAGCCTTTAGTTTCTTATTAAAAACGAGAAAACTTGTTCGAAATTGTTTATCATTTCGAACAAGTTTTCTCGTTTTAAGGAGGGAATTGTTCCTTATGAGGTATACAGTATGAATATATACCTCATAAGGAGTTAGTATCTAGTAATTGGGGACCAAGGGTCTACGCCCCTTAGTACTCAAATTACTAGAATCTGCAAAAAACCGTTTGACACGTAAAATATTTTGACATTTACAAAAATAAAAAAAAATAATTTTTTTTTAAAAAATAAACTTAAAAATTAACGTTAAAATTTTTGACACTTCACAAAATAAAAAAAAATAATTTTTTTTAAATAAACTTGAAAATTAACGTTAAAATTTTTGACACTTCACAAAATAAAAAAATAATTTTTTAAAAATAAACTTAAAAATTAACGTTAAAATTTTTGACACTACTCAAAATAAAAAATAATTTTTGAAAAAATAAACTTTAAAAAATTAACGTTAAAATTTTTTTATTTATTTTTTTTATCATAGATTTTAACACCCAGAGTAAAAATAATTTTTTAAAATAAATTAACTCAAAAATTTTTTAATTTCTGTATATACTAAATTTTTCATAAATGATAAAATTAATTTAGAGGGCTCTTTGAGTCCATCTCGCCACTACGCGGCTTAGGGTAGATCTAACCCGATATCTAACCTCATTTCTAACCTTGTGAATTTTAACAGTAAATATGCTGGCATGATTCAGGAACGTCATCGCTGCTGTCTTCAAACTCTTTTATAGATTCATATCATAAACGAGCTTCACGGGAGATGAGAAGTAATGAAACGATAATTAATAATTTATTAGTAAAATTCATTTTATATAAAAATAAAATTTTATATCTAATCTGATTTATCCATTTCTTCTAATTTCTTCTTCAGTTCTGCTATGTTATCTTCATATAATTTAATCTTTCTTAAAATTCCATCTTTATTTAATGGCTGCTTAATTTTTCTAAATTGAACTCTACCATCTTTCATTTGATGAACATAAAAACCTTCTGGAATAGTTCCTGATTTAATGTATTCAACTAAAAATTTTTGTTTTGTTGCTTCAGTAATTTTAGTACTCATTTTATTAAAAGTAAAAAATAAAAAATATTTTTAAAATTAACTTTATTTTTTATGAGGACTCTCTGAGTCCATCTGAGCCGCTTAGCGGCTTCGTCGTCTTTTCCTTAATTCCTGCGGATCAACTAGGTCGGTTGAAGGTCTATTACTTTCTTTATAGTGTTTATAAAGTTTATAAGCCGCCATATGATAAGGATAATTAAACCATAAATACGCTTTACCTAAAGTTTTCAATCGATTATATAAATCATTATTGTTAGGCGTTTCAGGTGGTTCAGGGTATTCGAGAACATCTCTAACCATTTAATTACTTTAAAACTCTTGGTTTCTTTTTAGTTTTTAACAGTTTCTTTGCTTTTGCGATTTTAGCTAAAATATATCTTCGACCGTAATGGAACCAATTCGAACCTCCTGTTTTAGGGTCAAAAGGTCTTCCATAACCGCCAGGGTCATATGGTGCGACTGCAGTTACTGGTGCTGGTGATGGCGCAGGTGCTGAATTAATCGGCGGTGCCTCAATTGGTGGATATTCTGGCTGTTTCTCCTTTTCTTTAAGTGAATTTAATTTAAACTCTTCGCCATTCAACTGACCTTTAAAATCTTTTAGCTGCTTAGATATTTCATTATCTTCGCCTAAAAGGTTCTGCGACTGATCAGCGACCCAGTTACCTAATTTCTTTAACTTTTCAGATTTTAATTTTCTGGCAGCAGCTCCCACAAGCATTCCAGCATTATTTTTTAAAGCTTTTGATACAGCTCCACCAGTTAAACCGTCAATAGCTTTATAACCTCCATACAAAGCTGATAGTGTTGAAAATACCATTTAATGCTTATTAAAATCATTTCTCATAATGATTAACTCATAAAATTTTTCATCGGAGCTAAACGTTAATGAAACTCTGACTTTTTCACCACTGAACCTCTTTATTAGTTCATTAATTCTATCAATTATATTAGCACACTCACTTACATCATCAATGATAGTAATATCATCACAAATTATTTTTACATTTAACGACGTCATTTATTACAAATTAATTTCTTCTATTCTTTAAATAATTAATAAAAGACCTAATACGTGTGAGTGGTTCGCGGTTCCTTTCCTGTGTCGGGCTTGTTTGAATCGGTGTAGATTTTTTCAGACCTGTTGGAATAAGATCAGCCCCGGCAGTTGAATTAATCGGTGTTCTATATAAATTTCTATATAAATATGGTCCCGCTACAGCACCAGCAGCTAATAAAAGACCTACAGGAATTACAATTCTATTATAATTCCGCGGTTTAGGGTCTTCATCAAAACTAGCCCATGCGCTTTCAGTCGTTGAACTCATTTATATATAATTAAATTTTAATAAGCGATTAATATGAGTTCGATAATAATACTATCTTTTCTGTCATCAGGAAGGACAATATCTTTTAGGCTCGATGGTTCAACTAATTTTATATTAAATTTATTAACATAATTAGTTATTGAATAATGCTTCGGCGGAGAATATAAACAGTTTGATAAACATAAAATAGAATCTTCAGCGAACTCACTTATACTTGATTTAATGATTGCCGCTTCTCTGGACCAAACACCATTAAATGAAATTGATGTTAATAAATAATCATCATTTTTAATGGAAATTGATTTTGGTAAGTACTCCAGGAGGTCATTTAATGTTATCTGTTCTGCTCCGAACTGAGCAAATCGATAAAAGCATTCATCATTATTAATTCCTGTAATCTCTTGAAAATTTTTATTCGTGTATACATTTTCAATCTCATCACCGACAGCACCATCTTTTAAATCAAATATGAAACCAGCTTTTGAATTTGAATTAACACGAAATTCTATTGAATTAGTTTCAAAACTATAAAACATATCAACTTCATTAGGTTGAGGATATCCGGCACCTTTTAACTGTTCAATAAGAACCGATTTAATCTTTTTATTAAATGCTGTCATATCATCTCCTGTGTCTAAATCTATATAAATCTGTAAATCATATTGATGATTATCTCTTATTATTCCAAAGTTATATAATTCAATGGTTCGTCCTGCAGGAATGGTTTTTATCTGTCTTATTTCAATTGCTTTTTCACCAGTGTTATAATCAACCCAGTGTTTAGGGTATTCATAAATGTATTCACCATTGATTATTTTAAACGGTTGTGAAAATATGTGCTCATAATAGATTTTAATACTTTTATCATTAAGACTGGGAACGGTATTAACAAAATTTCTGACTTGCATTTTTAATTATAATAAAATGAAACATTTATTTGAAGAAGTAGATGAAAAAATGAATGAAAAATCTGATAAACTCAATAGTTCTTTAATTCTTCCCTTCAGTAAGGATTATCAGTTCTGTTCAAACGGTGTGTATTTCTATTGTGGAAAAATGGGTTCAGGAAAGACTTTTAATTTAATACGTCATATTTTAATTACTGAACGATTAGGTCAAGATTCATATTATGACCAAATCATTATATCAGCAACTTCAGATTCAATGGATTCAACATCGAAGACGTTTATGGGTAAAGTTCAGGCATCAGTGGTGAAGGTTCCGGATAGTGAATTAATTTCTTTTCTTCAACGTTATATAAGAAGAAAGAAGAAATATTATGCAATAGTTGAATTTATACAATCAGGAATGCAAAAGACCTCGGAAGAAATGGAAAGAATTATTGATAAACATCATTTGAGACAGCAGGATGGTACGTATGATATGAAACGATTGACAAACTACATTCTCTCAAAACTTTCAAAATATCCTTTTAAAAAATATCCATCAAACACTTTATTAGTTTGTGATGATTTCGCTGGTAAAGGTTTAGTTTCAAAACCAGATTCACCATTAGCTAATTTAATTACTAAAGTCAGACATTATCACATGACTGTAGCAATACTAATGCAAACGTGGAGGTTTTTAGCATTAAACATAAAACGTTTAATTACTGATTTCGTTATATTTCAAGGCTTCTCAAAATACGATATAGAATTAATTTTGAAGCAATCAGGAATAACATTACCTTTTGATGAAATCTGGGATGCTTATAAATCACTCATTTCACCACGTTCATATTTAGAAATTCATATAATGACTAATACAATTAATGTTAAAAATATACCTTGGGAAAGACCAACATTATTTTAAAGCTTTATTTTTAGATGAGGTGTAGTGAATAGATTCCATCCATCTCTATCACCATTTCTGTTTATATTTTTGGTGTCATTCATGTCCACACTTTCTGGATCAGTCAGTTTTTGAGGATAAAGATTAGAATAACTGTTTTTAATCGATGGTGCTTCACCTTTTAACGCATAAACTCTATTATTTTCTGCATATTTAATGTTTGAACCACCAGAACCATCATTAACGTAAATAGTAAATGGTTTATAATCGATGTTCATATTTCGACTTCTGCCTTTTGATTTCTTATTTAACACCTCAACATCTTTATAAACTGCGCCCGTTTCAGTGAATTCAACAAGATTTTCATTTTCAAGTTTCACGTTTAAACCTTTATCAAAGATATTATTCATTTTTATAGTAATAAAAGGTTTTTATTCTCTAGAAAATGAGAAGTAAATCCATCTTAGCCGGTGCAGTGAATGTTCCTATTGAACCGACGTCGAATGTTGATTCAAGAACGACAAATAATATTATAATCAAAAATTACAGCTCCGAAAACTTGAAAGATAAAGAGCCAGAGCCGAAATCCGTTAATTTAAACACAGCTTCAAACACAAACGCTAACAGTGAAGTTAAGTTAGAATATACACTTCCATTAGAACCAATCATATCGCGTGATGCCAACGACAATCCATATTCAACTATTCAAACTAATCCTTCAGATAACGTAGACCATTACCTCCTTAATTTATATCAAAGAATATTACTCAAAGACGATAAGAAGCTTTTGACAAATCTTATTAGTAAGAATCAAATAATTTTAACAAAGGAGGATTTAGAAAATGTTATATCAAGAATAACAGGTAAACAGTGCGTTATTGATTATCTCGACCCTGAAATCGAATGTTGCGGTCAGATGCCAGTATTCATGAAAATCGGTAGTATTAGAATAATTAAAACACCAGGAACTACAGGAGTTGAGTTTAAATATAAATATTCGAATGAATACACAAAACTTTCAACAGAATATAAACTTTGCTTGAAATATGTTTTAACGAATTAATTTAAGATTTATATTTTTATTAGGTCCCTGGTTCATCATTTAGTCCATTAGCTCTTATATTAGACCAAAAATCAACTTCTATAGTCATCTGCACAGGAGCTTTAATTTCAATTGGTTCGCCTTGAAAATCAACTAATCTAAATGTCATATCTTTTAAATGGTGTGGTTGAATTCTAACCCATTTGCCTTCGTGTCTTAATAAAATCGGAAAATTAGGCATGAATACAGAATTAACGGCGTAACAGAACGATTTATATTCTATAACAGCATTTTTATTATTAACTCCTGAAATTCCTGTTACATTACTTATTTTTGATTCAACATATAAACAGTTTCCATAACAGATGTAGGGCGCAGACTTCATTTCAATTATATATTTTTGATTTTCAATAGAAGATTTTAATGGTAATTCTTGATGATAAGCACCTATAATAAACGTGCTCGATGAGTCATATCAGTAATTTTAAATTCTTTTTCGGAACTAAATTTTATTATTCCTGAATCAGTTAATTCACAGTTAAGGGCTCCATTAAATTTTTCATCAATGAGATCCTGAATCTTTTTCTCTAACGTATCAATATCATATTTATTTCTTGCTTTAAAATGAATTTCAGTACTAATACCATCAATTTCAAAAGTAATGAAATCGTTAGTGTCTGTTATAACAAATGAAGCGATAGTGCTAAAATCAAGAACTCTGAAAGCTAGTGGTTCATTCTGAAGACCAAGGTTAGTTTGTAATTTTAATGTCCCGTAATCATTAGGGTCTGTACTTTGCAAATAGAACAACATTTTTATTCTAATTAAAAATATGAGTATATCCGCATATTCTTATGAAGCTGATAGAGCGAAAAGATTAATTTTCGGTTCATACACGTTTTCATTTGATGATGAATGTTTAATAATCACTGATGGAAAAACTGAACATTATATCTCATGGAAAGAATATGAAAAATTTATTCCAATATTAACGCCATGTACAATGCTGTTTATAAAAGACGGTGAAATTATTGAAAAAGATAATACAACGGTTTATAGGTCTGTTTATGAAGCATTAGAATATATGTTGAATTATAATCCCGAAAGATTTGACCCAAGCACTACGCCATGTGCAATGCCCTTTATTAAGGATGGTGAAATCGTAAGGGTTCCGAATTCAACGGTTTACGCAGCTGTCCAAAACAGTTTACAAAACATTTTAGCGAATATCTTTAATTCAGAAACTACAGAAATAAAATTACCGTATATAACGGAAGCTAAAGAAATTAAATCAAGAATTACAACATTATTTGCATCACTTAATGATTTAATGACTTATATAATTAATACTCCTTCTCCGACTACGGCATTTGACCCTAACTCGACGGTTTGCAGAGTACCTTTCATTAACGATGTTTCATTAATTGCTTTAAGGGATTCGACAGTAAATGAATCATTAAAGGCTTCATTAATGAAAATCATTGATTTTAACTCATTCATGAATACATATAATTCATTCATTAATGTTTCATACACTTCTAAAGAAGGTGAGCCAAAAACTATTGATAAAGCGGTGTATGAAATAAAAGCATCAATGACGAAATTGAATTCGTTAACTTTTGACGGTGATAGTTCCGTTAACAGCATGACATCAGGAAAAACGATTTTAACGAAAGAATATTTAAAATCTCATGTTAGTGAGTTCGTTGAAATTGAAAAAGAAGGCGGAATTAAGTTCGATCCACTGGGTTTCATTTTCGACTTAGCGAATGCGGGTGTTAGTTTCGCTGAATGGACAGCTATACAGAGTGAGATAAATGCAATATGGACGTTTTTGGGGTCGAAAGCGGGAATGGGTGAGCTTGTAGATGCTGCAAGAACATTAGGTGAAACGGGAAATTTTGTGGATGGTTTTAAAAGACTTGTTTCAAATGTTTTAACAAACACAAAGAAATTATTTAGATATACCGTACATAACGGACAGATTTTCGAACAGGTAGCAACAAATCCTCCGGTTATGGCTGCGTTGATGATGGCTAGAGACATAAAGCCGCGTAGCGGCGAGGGCGAAGCCCATGAAGAAGAGGAGAACCAGAGGATACGGGGCAGGTTATTCGAGACATTAAAAACGTGTATCCTGAAGTTATTGATTTATTTAGAGGTGTTAATGATTCGATTTCAAATCATTCTATAACCCTTGATGAAGAGAATAAATTAACAGATTATATATTCGTCATTATTGCAGAACTAATGAAGAGAATAAATGAAAAAGGTATTGATGATATCATAAATGTCAGCGATGTAATGATGAAAAGAAATTTTGACTCATTATTTACAGAACCGAAAACAGAATATAGTCTTTATGACGTAATTACTGAATTAATGAAAAAGATTAATGATAATAAGAGTTCTGGTGGAAGGGTTGAATTAGAGGTGAATGATGTTAATGAGAAATTAGATAGTAAGGCAGACAAAAATGAGCTTTTAGCTCTGAGCGATAGAGTCACGAACCATGTTCATTATATAAGTTCAGATGAACAGATTATAACGGATTATCATGAATATTTAACACGAACTGAAGAAAGAGTGAAGACGAAAGATGTTAATGAAAGAAGATATAAATACATTCGTGCTGAAGGTTATGACATACGCTGTACTGTACAGTATGACACAGGTAAAGCACCAGAAGCATTTGGTTATAACAATGAAATTTATGCCTCTAGTTTCTTTGTTAACGATGTATTAGTTGAACCAAGATTTATGTTAAGAGTTAAGGCAAAAATAACTTTTGAAGATGCTATTAAAAGTAAAGCTGACAAAGATGAACTTGACGCAATGAACAAAGTTTTGAAATCTCATAAACACAATATCTCCGATATAAATGAACTTCAAGCTACATTAAATAGTAAAGCAGACAAAAATCATACGCATGAATCCTTCACTACTGTTAGAGCAGACGACATAATATTGAACTATACCCTTGGTTCAAGTGCACCTTTAGAGAATCCAAGCACTAGCGTAAAAGATACACTAAACTCCTTAAATAACAAATGTATGAATATCGAAGGTCATGTTCAAAACTTTGAAACATATGAACTACCAGCAATGTTAGATAAAAAAGCAGATAAAGAACATACACATAACTCCTTCTCAACTATTAGAGCTGATGAGATAATATTGAATTGGGCTATTGCTTTATCAAGCATGCGTGATGAAGATATGCGCACTAACCTAAGAGATATGGTTGTTGATTTAGCCAATAAAACCGACAAAATATATGTAGATGAAGAATTAAATCGTTATGATACAAAAGCAATGAGTTATACAGAAGAAGCAAAGGAATGGGTCAATGAAAATTATGCAAAGAAGTCGGAAGTAAATGATGCGGTTAATGGTAAAATTAATGAAAGATTTTCGAACATAGATTCATTAACAGTTAATGATATTCAATTACATCATCAGTTACCGGGTCAAAAGAATGTGGAATATAATAATCTTACTAAAGTTCTCGATGGTTTCGATGAATTTAGAACTAATGCAACAAATGCAATTGCAAGTATGAAGAATGAAATATTACAAGCCATATATCCTGTTGGTTCTTTATATACATCAATGAACTCAACAAATCCGGCAAGTGTTTTAGGTTTTGGTACATGGCAGCAGATTGTAGATAAATTCTTATACTGTGCTAACTCTTCAAATCAAACAGGTGGTTCAAAGAAAATTTTAGAAGCAAACCTTCCACCGCATAAGCATACAGGAACCACAAACACAACAGGTAATCATTCACATTCAATAACAAAAAGAGGTTATACAAATCTTGCAGCAGGTTCGGATAGACAGGGAATGAATAGATATGATATTTCAAGTGACCCAGTAGATTCAAGCGCAGGTATTTTCTGTGGAACCGCAGGAAATCATTCACACACTTTCACAACAAATCCAACAGGTTCGGGTGCAGACTACATGCCTCCATACATGACGGTTTATGCATGGGTTAGAACGGACTGAAAGTCCTGAGCTCCAAAAGAGCGAACAGCATGAAATTTACTAAATTTATTTTTACATAAATGAGTTTAAAAGAAGTATTCGAATCATCACCGTGGAGGTCATTTAAAAAATTCTATGAAGCTGCAAAGAATGCGGGATTTAATGATAGAACAGAAATTAAGAGATTTTATGATGAAAATATAGTTCATCAGGTTAAAGTTAATCCATACGACTACTACCTTCCCATTTATTCTAAAACCCATGATGCATATCAATTTGATACACTCGTTCAGAGTAAGAAAGGAAGAAAGCCACCATTTTTGATTTTCATTAATGTTAATACACGTAAAGCTTTTGCGTATATAATGAAAAATAAAGGAACAAAAGAAGTTTTAAGAGTTTTGCAGACGTTCGTGGCAGAACATCATCCCACTTCATTAACTTCAGACCAGGATTCAGCATACCTCAGTAATGAAATTACAGAATTTTTGATTAAACATAACGTTACTCATTACACGACTGAAGACCATAACCATAATATTTTAGGTATCATTAATCGTTTCATTCGAACGCTCAGAGATTTAAATAAAGAAAGAGATTTTACGGAGGAATCAATGAATAAAGTCATTAATGCTTATAATAAGTCCACCCATAACAGCACAGGATTTAAACCAAACGAAATGACTTCAAAAGAGGAAGATGAATACATAAAACAAAAGAGAATGTTAACAGATGAAAGAAGAAGTTCATCATTACTGCCAGGAACTAAAGTTAGAATCATTCTTGAACATAAACCACATGAAAAAGTAAGAAATCAGTTAAGTGATGATTATTATATCGTTGATTCCTCACAGGGTAATGGTTATTTAATTAAAGCAGCTGACCATTCGGTCGCATTTTATCCACGATTTCGATTAGTTGAAAGCGAAAATGGAAGATTAGCTAAGACGGTTGATGAAGCGAAAAGAGGTATAGTTAATAAAATTGTGAGTTATGATGAAGACAAAGATGAATACACTGTCATTTATGAAGGAGGTGTGGATGATAAAATTCTTTCTAGAAATTTGAGAGAATCGAACCCTACACATTTATCGGAACTCGAAAAGGATTACTGGAAGGATAAAAATAAGCCAAAATTAATCAAAAATTTTTATGAACTAAATATATTTTATGTCTGAAGTTAATGAGATAATGAAGTAACGGATGAACTGCAGAAATATATTTTATCATTAATGATTTCGTAAATGTTTTCAGTGTCACAAGGTTAATTAACTTCTTTTAAAAATGATGACAACATGACATTTAGACAACAGTCCCGGAAATAAATTTTATCGTTTATGTTTTCGTAAATGTTTTCATTAATGATTTCGTAAATGTTTTCAGTGTCACCACGTCACCATGTGTCACCAGGTTAATTAACTTCTTTTAAAAATGATGACAACATGACATTTAGACAACAGTCCTGGAAATTTGATGCAGCCCAAAAATAAAGTTAGTTTTAAAATTATTTTTATTTTTTTATTCCTATATAAATGACAGCAACAAACAACAACAGCAACTTTATCATTTCTGATGAAAAAGTTATTGATTCATTAGCTGAGGAATTAGTTGTGGCAGAAACTAAAACCCTCAACGAAAGAATTGGTGAAAATAAGATTGATTTACATAACTACCTCAAACATGATGGAGGAAGAGGAAGGAAAACTGGTATGGCTTTATTAGTAAATAAAATTCAAAATTTAACTATTATAGATGTTGATATCAATAAATCGTACAATGATGAACTTAAAGAAACAGTTAGAAAAGACATTTTATCAAAACTTTCGGATAAAGATGTTATCGTTAAAACCGCTTCAGGAGGTCTTCATATTTATTGTAACACTAATTTCTTCTATTCAGTTTCGAACAGAATGATTAAATGCTATTCCTGCAATGATTTCGATATTGACATAATGACTTCTATGGATGATTCAAAGCGTTCATTAGTGGTTATGGCTGATTCAAGAGTTCGCAAGAATGCAACAGAACCAATCAAAACATACTCATTCATTCGTGGAAGTTATGATTCAACATTAACTAGAACAGTGAATGATATATTATATGATTTGAATATTAAGGTAAGAATTGAACAAAAGAATGAAGAAATAAAGAGTATAATGAATGAAAACAAAGATGTAAACATTGACGATAAACTTACCCAGAGCATAGTCGATGGTATTAGTGATTTTGAAGTACATAATGACGGTGGAAACATGAATTTAGAAAAAGAAATAACATTATTCACACTGTTTCAAGCTATTAATTCGTTACCTAATCATTTAATTAATGAAGCCTACGATAACGTTTATAACTTATGCAGTTTAACAGAAAATGCAAAAAGTAATTTTGAAAAAGTACGTAGTAGATATGCACATTTAATGACTTCTCCATTTGTTTTGGTGAAGATTCTAAAACTATACCAAAAGGAATATTATGATGAATACGTTTTACCTTTATTACGTAAGCCAAAAATAACATTTGATATAAAACTTGATGACTCGTTTTTGATAACAGATATTAGACGCAAGGCTGAAAATCATCAGTATAAAAACAGTTCTGAAGTAATTGAGGATTTATCACGTGTAATCCGTTTTGTAGATTGTGGAAATAAATACTTCATTCAAAAGGACTATAATATCCACGACAAAATGAATCAAATATCATTCGTTCTTCAATCAAACATGAAAGAGTCACTTAAAATGATTAAATTATTTAAAGAAGAAGGTAAAACAATAACAGCATGGGATGTACTACTAAATCAATTATCCTCATTAACCGTTAAGGGTGTTTGCTTTAAATCTGATTCTCCAGATGTTTTCTCAACGTTTCAAGGTTATAAATACAACGTTCTCGAAAAGCCTGATTACTCAAAAATTGAGATGTTTATGGATTTCATTAAAGAAGCCATTTGTGATAATAACGATGAAGTGTATAAATACCTTCTCGGCTGGATTGCATCAATGATTCAACATCCTGGAATCAAGAATGAAACAGCAATTATTTTGAAAGGACTTCAGGGAACAGGTAAAAACAGATTTACAGACATTATTTCTGAACTTCTCGCTGGTTATTCAATCAAAAACATTACTGAAATAAGTGAGCTAACGGGTAATTTCAATTCAGTAGTTGAGAATAAAATGTTTCTTGTACTTAATGAACTCAAGAATGTAGGTGAAGATAGACTCGCAAACTTCAACGCTTTGAAATCAATTATAACGGATAATGAGATTAGAATTAATGAAAAGAATCAACCCAGAAGAACTGCTCAGAATGTTGCCAATTTCATTTTCGTAACTAATAACGTTTACCCTGTCAAAATTGAAGTTGGAGACAGAAGATACGTAGTTTTAAGAGTTAATGGTAAATTCAAGGGTCAATTTGATTATTTCAAGAATTTGATGAATTCATGCACAAAGGAATTTTATGATAACCTTTTAACATATTTTATGCAATATGACCTTTCATCATTTAATGTACGAATCATACCGATGACTGAAGCCAAACAAGATTTAATCGAGTTATCAACAAATCCTTTAGATGAATGGATAAATACACATTATGATGAATTGTGTGCAGGTATGACGTGTAAAAATGCTCTATGCTGCAAACCATCAGACATGAAAGACAAGAATTTCCAAATGAGCATTAAGGATAAATGTGAAAGGAAACAGAGAAGAATAGATGGTAAACAAACATGGTGTTATGTTTTGAAAGAAGAAATGAAAGGATTATATAAACAAGTTGAACCAAACGATAATGAGGATTCATTTACTGACGATGAAATACCTGTAAATGAGCCGCTAAGCGGCGAGACCTGAAGGTCTTGCAGTATAAAGTATGATTGGAATTTATTTTTGCTTTCCACCTTTGCTGTTGTCTAAATGTCGTGTTGTCACACTTTTTAAAAGAAGTTAATTAACCAGGTGACACATGGTGACGTAGTGACACCATCAGTTCTTCAAAAATATTTCATAAATGCTGCATTCTCTCCTAAAAATATTTTTGCATTCAACCCATGCTGTTGTCTAAATGTCGTGTTGTCACACTTTTTAAAAGAAGTTAATTAACCAGGTGACACATGATGACGTAGTGACACCATCAGTTCTTCAAAAATAAATTTTCTTATAAAGCTTCAGGGTCTATTTCCTCAATCATTTCCGTTCCTTCTTCATCCAATTCAATCGTTGCTTCCTCAATTACTGGTAGGAGCTTATGAATAACATCTTTATTTGTTATCGTCTTCAGAGATGAAGGATAATATTTCATTATTACTTCACCTGGAGGGCTCTTTGAGCCCATCTCGGCGCCTTGCGCCTTCTTGAATTCTTTCTGCTGCGATAAATCTAAAACAATGCTGAAAAATTCAACGTTAGAGTTCTTCATAATTGTATAATGAGAATCTTTAATATTTACAAATATTCCTCTTTGTTTAAGTAATACTGCTATTTCATGTGGTGTGTAACGTTTTCTGTCAATAATGATAGCGTATGGTTTAACGAACTGACCGTATTTAGATTCTTTCACAAACTTTTTATTTAATATTACGTTCACGTTTTTTCCATTTATGAATTCATTCTTAACAGCAGTAGCGAGAGCATTGTATGAATAGAACTTGTACTCAGACATTATTTTATTAAAATTAAAAATATAAATTATTTTAAAAAATTAAGTTTATTTTTAAATTATATTTTTTACGGAAAATATTTTTTTTATTTTCCATAAAAGATGTATAAAAAGCTATCTAGATTAGACCATGAAGAAATTAAGAAGTTATTGAAGAATGCTGACATTGAAGTTAGCAAAAGATATGCGACTAATAAATCATCATTAGCTAAATACCTCAATGATTACAGAGGTGTAGTCACTTACGAGAAAATTAATGATTACATTAATAACAAAACATTTCCTTTAAATGATATTCAGGTTAATTTATATCATAAACAATCAGCACCGAAGGAAGTTAGGCAGGAAATTCATGATATGATAAATGTTGATGTAGGTGAAACGAGAAAGAAGAAAAGCGATGAAGAAAAGAAAAATATAGCTATAAAATATGCAAAAGCAATTGCACAATTACGCAAAGCAAACGAAGTTATTAAATCTATAAACGATAAAGCTCTTGATGACGAAAAATGGTTAAAGAAGGATGAAAATAATAAACGCAAAAATGTTAAATCAGGAAATAGAATCATAGATTTTAACATTAAAGAACTCAATGAAGAAAACAGAAATTACCTACATGAACGTTTCGGTAAAATGTTTATTAGGCTTCTGCAGAAGATAAAAGTAAATTCACAGCAAAAATGGATGATTTGTTATAAACTCGATGGTAAATTTACTAATTCAACATTGAATATCGAGAACATCGGAGCTTTACTTCATCAGTTAAAGCAAGAAAACTTTATAACAGAGATTGAAGCAAACACAGCCGGAATAATTGAAAAACATTATGATTTCTTCATGACAAATATTAAGAACCTCGAAGAAATTAAAATGTATGATTTAACTGAATATGAAGGATTAACGATGAGCGATATTAAGAAAGGTAAGCCACAGAAGAGAGAAAAAAGAGATGAAAGCAAATTAACAGCACGTCAGCAAAGATTATTAAACAGACTTAAAGAAATAGGAGATAAACAGGATATAGATGATTTTTGGAATGAAATTCTTGATGAAAAGAGAACGAATAAAAAGAGAAGTGGTGAGTTTTGGAAGTATTTTGCAGATTACCTATAAATCTTGAACGCTATCAAATTTTCAATGAACTTAACAAAAGAACTGCTAAGTTGATGACAGAAGATAACTGCTTCGTTTATGCTTGCATTCAGGCTGGAGTTGATGAGCAGACGGTAGACCACATGCGTGAAGTTATTAGAGTTAGAGATTTTCCACAAAGTAAGATTCAGGAAATTTCTAACGCAACAGGCATAGCATTTAATGTTACCATTGGTTATTTCAATGACTCTAGACATAATGAAATAAAGAGATATATACCAAAAGAATGTGAAACTGTTCGAACTATTGACTTACTTCTTGTTGAAGACCATTACATGTTAAATGAAAGATTACCTATGACAACATATTTTATCATAAATTATAACGAAATTCTCAAATCATTAGGCGGCTGGAATATTGAGCGTCAAATGAAAATATATAAGAAAAGGGAAAATAGATTTGTTATTGATTCTACGCGAACAACTCCTTTATGGGATATTTTGAAAACATTAAGAGAGTGCAATTACTTTGAACCTTATCTTATGGTGAACTTTTCACTTATACAACAGATTTATATAAACAAAAACTTGCACCGTTTAAAGATTTAAATTATACCCCGAACTACTGTGTTCAGTTAAAGAAAAAGTCTGAAAGTAAAGATAGTGATAAATCAAAACAAAAATTCATTCCTGAACACATTTTCTTCGCTGACTTTGAATGTAGCACTGATGGAGTTCATAAAGCCTTTAACATTTGTTATGATAGTGAAGATGGAAAGATTAGCGAAAGCATTTGGGGTCAAAATTGTGCAACAAAATTTTTAGAAAGAATTCCTGATAAAAGTTTAATATATTTTCATAACCTCAGTTATGATATCAATTTCATTTTAAGACATTTAACAGAAATTAGCGGAACACCAATTATTAAGGGTTCTAGAACAATGCAGATAACGGGAATATATAAAGGTAAAGCAATCATTATTAAAGATTCATACACTGTTATAAATAAGAAGCTTAAACTATTTCCTGAAATGTTTCATTTGCAGTGTGGTGAAAAGGAAGTATTTCCGTATCAATATTATTCAAGCTCTTTATTAGTTAATGATAACAAAACTGGCGTAATTTCTGAAGCGTGTAAGTTTGTAAAAGATATTGAAACGTTCATGAAAAACATAGATTTAATCGAAAACTGCAGAATAGATGAAAACCATTTCGATTTAGAAAAATATAGCTCATTTTATTGCAAACAGGACGTAAGGATTTTAAGAGAAGGTTTTGTTAAGTTCAGAAATGATATATTGAAAGAGTTTGATTTAAACGTTTATGATTACGTTAGCATTTGTTCAATCGCTAACAAACTTTTCGAAAACAGAGTATATTTCCCGAATGGAAATTTATATGACCTTTCAAATAAACCAAGAGAATTTATTTCACGCTGTATTCAAGGTGGAAGATGTATGCTGTCAGATAACATGAAACAAAAGAGCGAAAAGAAACTCATTGCTGACTTCGATGCTGTTTCATTATATCCCTCAGCTATCGCGAGACTTTATACTTTAGAAGGAATTCCAAAGGTTATGAAGAAAGAAATGTTAAGCACTGAATATTTGTTAAAACATTTATTCGATGATGACCAGGGCGAGCCTGAAGGTGAGAAATTCATTTCCGGATTCTTTGTTTTAATAAAAATAACCGAGATTAAGATTAAAAGGCACTTTCCATTAATAACAGTAGATCCAGAATTAAACCCGGAGCTAAAGGTTCCAAGAAGTTCAAACACATGCTGTTTAATGTATGTGGACCACATAGTTTTGCAGGATTTAATAAAATATCAGGGCATCAGCTGCGAAGTATTACAGGGTTACTACTACGATGAAAAAAGAGATTTTAGAATAAGAGATGAAGTAAAGAAATTGTTTGAATTGAGATTAAAGTATAAGAAGGAAGAAAACCCGCTACAAGAAAATATTAAATTAATTTTGAACAGTATTTATGGAAAAACTATTTTGTCCCCGATAGAGTCGAAAATTAAAATCATTGATGATAAAGATGCTGTTAGATATGCCATCAGAAATTATAATCATATTATTAAGTTCGAAGGTTTAGATGGTTCGGATAAAACTATTTTCAAACTAACTAAAAGCATTTGCAGACACTTTAACTTTTGCCCCTTAGGTGTTAATATCAGTTAGTATACATATCTTCAGTACGGTGGCACTGCGCGCCATCTTACCGAAGATATGTCAATCTGACACTTTACAAAACCGCTAACGTATATTTTACATTGCAGATGCAATATTTCTAATAATCTTAAACTATTTCTGCCACGTAAAGTATTTATCATATAAACCACCTCATCTCACCTCTCTGTACGTTATATATTGTGCGCAGGTCATTGCCCATGGCAACTCCCCGCGACACAATGCACGTGCATGAAAAAAATAAACGTTCTCACTAACGTTCTCACTAACGTACACACTAACGTTCACACTAACGTTCTCATTTACAAAAGTATTGCAACTCTTTCCATTGCTGTGCTTCACATAATAGTTCATATTCTTCAGTATCACTACTGTCGCTCCAATCGTCTGAGTCAAAGTCGCTGTCATAATTAATGTTTATAAGTTTTGACAAATGTAATGAAACACGCTTACCGTTTGTATCTACTGCTTGTATATATCTTCCATTATGTTTACTATCATAAATGCTTAAACTAACTTTACCCTTTCTCCCTCGTATCTGATAGAATGTATTCTCACGCGGAACGAAGAACAAGTTCTTGAACTCATGACCGTTGTAGTTTGTTATCTCAATAGTTTTCGTCATTACATCCAAATAAAAATTTTCAGTAAAAATAAAACTAATGAAATATTTTATTCCTCACTGTCGTCTGCTTTCTCCAACTCTTCTAACTTCTTCTTCAGTTCAGCAATGTTGTCTTCATGAAGTTTAATCTTTCTCAAAATTCCTTCTCTATCTAATGGTTGCTTTATCTTTCTAAACTGAACTCTACCATCCTTCATAGTATGAATGTAAAAACCTTCTGGAATAGTTCCTGATTTAATGTATTCTACCAAAAACTTTTGCTTCATTGCTTCAGTGACTTTAGTCGTCATTTTACTCTAAATAAAATGTTCAAATAAAATAAAACTAACGTTATTTTTTCAGTAAGGAAACGCAGGAGTTTTACGATTTATTTGTGGTGTGGGTTCTGGTTTAAATATTGGAGTCGGTTTTGGAGTTGACTTTTGAACAGGAATTTGTACTTTCATAGGTTCAGGAGTCATTGAAGGTTTTGCTTGTGAAGGCGTTGGTTTTGACGTTGGTTTTGGCGATGGTGTCGGAGTTTGTTTAACTTCAGCTACTTCAGTATTATTTACAATATTTGCTTTATTTCTTTTCAACATCATTACTGCTCCTGCTGTAGCTAGCAAACCTAGTGGGAGACCATATCTTATATAGGGACTTGACCAAATGCTATTTTTGACAGGAGCTGGTGGAACACCTAACCTTGGTGAGACTGCTCTTTGCCATTGTGCAGCTCGTAAGAAATATTCAATAGGTGCTCCATAATCGTTTGGTAAAGTTTGTTTCATAGATGGTGAAGGTTCACGAGAGCTTGATGAAGAACTCATTTATAAGCTTTAAAAATAAACGTTCATCCTTTATTCCTCACTGTCGTCAGCTGCTAAGTTATAGTCATCTAATCTTATTATTGGTATGCCTGACTGTCTTACTTGTATTGCAAAGCAACAATCCCTCATAAATCCAATAAGTGGCTTTGGTACATTTTCAGTTGCTAGTTCAATAGGTCCTTTAACAGACAATTTGTATGTTATTGGAGCAGTAGATGTTTGACCTTGCATGAAGCAAAAGTCCACTTCTGTTGGAAAACCACATAAGAAATGTGTGTTGTCATACTATCCATTTATGTTCCACACTACCATCATCCACCAATGACCTCATAACATCTTCATTAAATCCTATCATATCATTGTTTGTATTGCAAGCGTTCGCAACCATTTCATAAAATACAGGTCCATATGATTTTTCAGGTTCTGCAGGCATATTTCCATAAGCTCCCATGGAAAGCTGAAGATATTTAAACTTAGGGTTCTCAAAATTAACATAATAGTTGTCTTTCTTTCTAAATAGTGCCCAAATACTTTTAACATTAATAGGCGTATAAGCTGCTGTAAATGTTGCACTTGAACTATCTGTATTCTTTGAGAATGAACCGTCCATAGGAATCCAATCCATAACTTTAACAGGAAAACATAAAGCCTCGTTTGTATAATGTTCTACAAGTTCTGTATAAATGTTAGGGTCTAAAGAGAATGACTTTGGATGAATAAAACATTCATTAAAATCCATCTTTGTTCGAAATAGTTGCTGGGTTACAGTTGTAATAGTAACTGTTCCACTAGCTTCTATTGCCTTCGTTATCATAGTGAATGGTTCATTCCATGGAACAAATTTATTTGTCGGTGGATTTGAATCTGAAGCAAATGCAACCTTAAGAGTTGGATTGAAAGCAATGATATCATTTACAGATATAGATGTGCATTGTAAAGCGTCGCTACTGAACTTTACTTTAAGCTGAATGTTTCCTGCAAAAGCTGGAATAAATCGAATAGCTTCTAATGGAAGGAATCTTCTAACAGGAATTCTTAAACGAAGCTTAAAATCAAATGATTTTCCTGCTGTAATTGGACCACTAACAATTTGTCCTGTTCTGCATGTTCCCGAATGACTCCATACATCTTCATGTCGAATCTTTGAGAAAACATCTACTTTCTTTATTTGTTCGGTAGTTTGTGAGTTTGAAGTTATATATGCTTCTTCTCTTGCGTTGTCTTGAGAATATACGATACGACCATTTGCAAGGATTTGATATCCAGCAACTGCATAGAAAGCGTCATCGAAACCAATCCAAAATCCTGGTGGGTTTGTTTTATTAGAACCTGAACCAATTTCTTTATCTACAATAAATTGACCTTCCATTTTATACATAATGAATGTATTGTAAAGGTCCAACATATTTTCACCAGGAGGTGAGAGATTGAATGTTACCCATGTGTTATCTTTAGCAGTTCCAGGTTGTGATGGAATCTTTGCGTCAGAATATTTTCTATTAGTGTCACCAATTTGAACTGCATTGTCTATGATATCGAAATATGAGCGAATCTGATGAATATGCTCTGCTGGAGTAAATTCGTTTAACTGTTCGTTCTGCATGTATTTACTTCAGATAAAAATATCTATTTACTTCATTATTCTCACTCTTCTTCTTGGTATTCATGGTGGAAGTTGTTTTTTGACATTTTGAACGAATTGAACGTTCTCCTTAGTTTCCATTTGCTGAATTAGTGGGTCAGGGTTCTTTGACTCTGTTTGCTATTCAATGAAATTCACGAACTTTGCAATAACCTCTTGGTTCGTTATTGAAAGTACATCTGGCTTCTTTTCTTCTTGTTCTTTCGGAGGTTCAGTTTGTACAGAAGGTTTTATATGGGCTTCGCCCTCGGTGCCATGCACCTTAATGTTGTCGCTCTCTGCATTCGCTAATGGAACCTTCCTTTTTCTTACATATATTTTACCATCTTTACTCTGACTTACGTAATAGAAAGGATGTTGTATTCCTCTGGCGTCATTTAATATAATAGACTCTCGTTCTGATTTTGACAAGCTCATTTTACACCGGTTAAAGTTTTAATTTAGTTTTTTATCTACAGTCAAATGACTCAGACAAGTCCTACGGACAAGACCCAAGGGGTCATAGATGTTGAAGCATTGAAGAAAGAAATTCGTGAGCAAATTTTATCCGAACTGAAGGAACATAAACAAGAACAAAAGCCAGAGAAACCAAAGAGAAAGTTAAGTGAAAAACAACTTGCTGCATTAGCTGCTGGAAGACAGAAGAACCCACGTTTGCTGGCGAAGAAAGCTAGAGAAGAAGCAAAAGCAAAGGAAGAACAAAAAGCTAAAGAAGCTGAAGCAAAGAAAGAGTAAATGGTTTATTTTTATCGGAACTAAATGTATAGACAAATACCTTTATCTGTTGCGTTCAGTAGTGAAAACCCTGACGTCAAAATAAAGGGGAACAGAGTAACGTTTAAGTTTCCAACAGACTGGATTGTGAACATAAATGAAGAGAAGTACATTGGCATAACATCTATGTATATAACACGTGCTTTCAGAAAGGTTGACTTTATACTTCAAGTCGAGATAGAAAATGACGAACAGTCTTTAAGCGCCCAAAACATTCACATATACAAATACTTTAAAGACCATACAACATTGCAACAATGTATGATTTCATTTAGTGAAATGTTCGAGAAAAAGTTTAACATTGAAGTACAAACTTTACAGCCTATACGTGAGTTTCTTGCACAACTGAAAGAAGAAGGTAGTCAGCCACAACTTATAGACTTTCATTATGAATTTAATGAAAATGAAGATGGAACTCATGACTGTCAGTTTGTTATATATTCACCATTCAATGAAGTCGCTAAAAAGAAAGAAGAGCCATTTCGTATAAGGTTTCAAATCTCTGAACCCAATGAAGACTTCAAGAATGTTTTCAATTATGATGCAATGCTTCCGAGGAAAAATGAATTTTCAAAGATTGTAACACCTGGCATTTGGGATAGAAAGCAAGCTATATTATATTCAAACTTAAGTAAGGGAGTTGAAAATGAGTTCATTGGTTATACAAGAACTTCACCACTTCCTAACCCTAAATACTATAAATTAACTGGCTTCAATCGTGAGTTTTGGATAGACATGTTCTCCACTCATGACCATAACTGCCCAGTGTTCTTACCTCCAGATGGGAAAGATTGTCTTTACATCGAAGCACAAGTGTTGAACTCAACCATCGCAGTATTGTAAATGACCACATGGGCTTTGCCCTTGCCGCTAGCGGCTTATTTTTATCACGAATGACCTCATTGCTGACAAAAATAAATGACCTCAAATTACTAGAATCTGCAATGAGACACCACATTGGAAACAGGGTGAAACGCCATTTTGGAGAGTTATGATTGATGGACACTTCGAAATCAAAGAAATACCGAACCATTGAATACACAATTACGAATAAACGCTTAATTTTTATAAAAATCTTATTACATTTTTCCTGAATTTTTAGATTGTACAATAAAGATGGAAGGCTTTGGGGTACATATTAATATAATATACCTCAAAGCCTTCCATCTCCACTACAAATGGAGAAACTTTGTCCGAATAGTTTAACATTCGGACAAAGTTTCTCCCATTTTAAGAAGGAATTGCAGGGTAAGAGGTACATAGTATGAATATATACCTCTTACCCTGCAATTCCTTCTAGAAAGTTCCAAAACTTTGGGTTAATGTCTTGCAATTAACCCAAAGTTTTGGAACTTTCAAGTGGAGATGGAAAGCTTTGGGGTACATATTAATATAATATACCTCAAAGCCTTCCATCTCCACTACAAATGGGAGAAACTTTGTCCGAATAGTTTAACATTCGGACAAAGTTTCTCCCATTTAAAGAAAGAATTGTTCCTTAAGTTAGTATCTAGTAATTGGAGACCAAGGGTCTACGCCCCTTAGTACTCAAATTACTAGAATCTGCAAAAAACCGTTTGACACGTAAAATATTTTGACATTTACAAAAATAAAAAAAATAATTTTTTAAAAAATAAACTTAAAAATTAACGTTAAAATTTTTGACATTTACAAAAATAAAAAAATAATTTTTTAAAAATAAACTTAAAAATTAACGTTAAAACTTTTGACACTACTCAAAATAAAAAAATAATTTTTGAAAAAATAAACTTTAAAAAATTAACGTTAAAATTTTTTATTTATTTTTTTTATCATAGATTTTAACACCCAGAGTAAAAATAATTTTTAAAAATAAATTAACTCAAAATTTTTTTAATTTCTGTATATACTAAATTTTTCATAAATGATAAAATTAATTTAGAGGGCTCTTTGAGCCCATCTCGCCGCTACGCGGTTTAGGGTAGATCTAACCCGATATCTAACCTCATTTCTAACCTTGTGAATTTTCTTATAAAGTTGCGATAGTTGAATTCAGTAACTGAGCCTCAAGGAAGAAAACATCCTTTCCGTCTTCGGGTAACACAACGGGGCATTTATGATCGTGTGTAGAATACATATCAATCCAAAACTCTCTATTATTTCCTGATGACTTATAATATTTAATATTTGTTAATGGTGATGCTCTAGTATGACCGATAAATTCATTTTCAACCCCTTTAGCGATATTTGAATATAAAATGACTTGTTTTCTGTCCCATACATTATATGTTATTATTGGTGATAACACTGTTCGTTCTTCTCCAGGTTTATAATTAAATACATTCATGAAGTCTTCATTATACTGAGAAATTTTAAAACCTATCCTAAAATCACTTTGTCTCTTTTCTGCTACTTCATTAAACGGCGAGTATATAACAAATGTGCATGTATGTGAATCATCTATTTGTTCAATAAATTCATAATGAAAGTCTATAATCTGCGGATGAATTCCTTCTTCACCTAATTTATCAAGATACACATTTAATCCTAAAGCGTTTTTGTTAAATTTCTTTTCGAAAATTTCGTTAAAATCATTCATGCATTCATATAATGTTGTATCATCTTTGAAATATTTATATATGTGAATAGTTTGCTTAAATTCTTGAGTTTCGTTTATAACAACAACTTCGAGCTCAAATTCAACTTTTCTAAATCCTCGTGTTATATACATATTTGATAAACCAATATATTTTTCATTTATATTCACAACCCAGTCAATAGGTAATTTAAATGTAATTCTATTTCCATTTATTTTAACATTTTCGTCTTCAGAACTGAAAGCAACTGTTAAAGGTACTTGTCTATACATTTATTACAAACAAAAATATATCATTTATTCTTTCTTCTCAATGGAAAAGGGTCTTCGACCCTCATGAGGCTCAATGAGCCTCTTCAGCCTTTTCCTTTTCAGCTTTTTCTTTAGCCTCACGTTCTCTTTTTGCTTTCATTCTCGGGTTCTTCTCTCTTCCTGCAGCTAATGCGGCTAACTGCTTTTCACTTAATTTCCTTTTTGGTTTTACTGGTTTTTCTTCGGCGCTCTGCGCCAAGACCGAAGGTCCTGTTTTTGATGTCTTTAGTTCTGTTAATATCTGCTCACGAATTTCTTTTTTGATGGCTTCAATATCTAATCCCTGACTCATTTGATTACCGATAAAAAATTCAAAATTTAAAAATTTTATTTGAATTAAATATGAGCCTATCAAAATCTGAGAGACAATCGATTATATTAAATGATGCAAGAGGAATTCAGCATCCATTATATTATGTATCAACAAGTAAAGATGGAAAAATTTATGTAAGAAAAAGACGAGTTCCATTAACGAATTCGGAAACTGATAAAATAGATATAAAACCTAAACTTGAAACAAAAGCGGAAGACAGCGAGGTTGTCAGGACAAAGCCCACAATAAAGGAAACGGAATCTAAACCAGAACCTAAACCAGGAGGACTCAGAGAGTCCATCTTGGCACAGAGCGCCGAAATCAAACCCGATGTACTTTCGATAACGAATCAAGAATTAATAGCTAAATTTGTAAATTTCCTTGAAAAGCAAACGGAATCAAAAAATCCAGACCCACCAGTAAAAGAGCAGGAAACCAAAATTAATGAAGAGTTTGTTAAAAACATAAAACATGAAATTATTGAACAAAAGAAACAAATTCCTCAACTAAGAAGAAGAGTTAGAATATTAAACTAAATAAATATTTTTATCTAACATAAAACATGCAAAACGAACAGCTTAACGAATTTACACCAGCTGAACATATCCATCAAATTCGTTCATATTTTGATGTAATCGATAATGCAATTAATATTGGTGATACTAATAGAAGATATATCGATGCAAAAATTCCATCACAACCAGGAACCGCAAAGGATCATAACTGGGTCACATTCAATTTATCTCCGCCAGGTGAAAATATGCTAGACCTTTATAACACATTCCTTACAACTACCTATAAAAGTAAATATATCGTGGATAATGCTATTACTGGCTCATCAATTCCAAATACTAATTCTCCAGGTTTCTTTGGCGTTTTTGATGAATCAATTTACACCATTAGCGCTTATCAGTTATTAGCAAATGGAAGAGTTATTTATAGTCAGGATAACGCAAGAGAAGAAGCATATATCATTTCTAATTCACAGACTACAGAACAAATAAAGAAAGTTGATGTTTTCTCAAAAACGAGACATAAAGATGTATGGAAACGTTCTGGAACAGTTCGAACAGGTCAAATTATCTCAGGACCTTTAGCTGCAGGAGCTGAAATTAATTTTGACATTAAAATAAAGATTCCATGTCGTAAATTCCTTATTCTAGAAGTTATTAGATTTATTCCTGCTTTTGCAGGCAACATTCAGTTAAAGGTTAAATTTAGTAGCGATGCATTCCAGGTAACAGCACTGCCGGTAGAAGATATTTTAGCTCATAATCCTTCTTTAATCAGTCAGGTAAAAGATAATTATGACCCACCAACTAATAAATTTGTTCCATGGAATGAACCATTCAATATGATAACAGCAGTTTTAAATCAAATGGTGAAATTACTGTTTCAACAGTTGAACAAAGATTAACGAAGAAATCAGCTGAATTCATTGATTGCTTCATTCATCCTAAAGCATTTTCACTCGATCCAAATATTTACACTGAATTAGTTCGATCATTATACATCACAAGCTTTATGTTTTCCAATTAAAGTAATGGACTGGATTCCTATGGACGGTTCGTTCAGTAAAGGTTCACCATCAGCAACTTTCACAGCAGCTTATACACCAATTAACGTTAAAAGCATTTGGGCTTTATTTAGGAAGAATGATAATTATATCGTGAATTTCGAAAATCCTCAATTTGAAACCCTTCAATTATCAATGGGCGCTTATGGAAGTATGCCAGCTGAACCCGAAAGCTCTTATGGTCCTGTGTTCTATGAAATGGTTGCTAATGCATGCAATACAAATAACGATATGATAGGATTTAATGAAGATGTGATGAGGTCGTTAATTGATGATGGAAGCGTTAAACATTTATATGAATCATACGATAACACACATTTCCTCTGTGGATTCCCTACGGAAACTGATTTCACATTTCAACAGGGTCAAACATCAACGGCACCAATTACATATAAATTAGGTGTTAAAGCTGATGATACAAATATAAGCGAAAAATACACTGTCAAACCTTTATTAGGATTTCTTAGAAATGCTTGTTTCGCTATTCAAGTCAGACCAACTGGCATTCCTGCTGTTAGAATTGATGATTATAATTTAGCTGCTGATGGAGGTGAGTAAAAAAATAAATGTAGTTAATTTTTAATTTTCTGATTTTTTTATTTTTATAAAAAGATGGAAAATAACTGGGAAACATTAGTAGCTGATGAAGATTACGAAATTAACACAAAATATCCGTATCAAATAAGAAGGAAAAAAAAAACGGAAAGACTGTCAGTGAGTATGAAGAAAAGAATGGATATATAAGATTAACCCTTAACGGTAAAAAATATCTTAAACATAGATTAATAGCTATTCAGTGGATTGATAATCCTAAGAATCTCAATGAAGTTGACCATTACGATCAAGTTAGAAATAATAATATGATTGATAATCTACATTGGTGTTCAAGTTCTACAAATAATAGAAATAGAAGTAAAGCAAATGGAGTAGAATATAAATTCGTTGATGAAATCAGTGAAAATTCAATTACTGTTTCACATTATGGAAATCATGAATTTGAGAATTTATTTTACGACATCGATGCAGATTTGTTTTATTATTATAACGGTCGTCAGTATAAAGAACTATACATTAATGAAAACATAAATGGTTCATTATATGTTAATGTTTATGATGTAAATAACAAAAGAACGTGCATTACGTATAGTAAATTCAAACGCTTACATAATTTAATATAAAACATTATTTTTGTCATTAACGACAAAAATAAATGACTTCATTATTTTTATCATTCATGACCTCAGAACTTTAATTTCCTTATGAAAGTATTTTTAGTCGTTATCGAGAAATTAAACTTCTCTTCAAAACACGGTGCTGATGATTTGCATAAATCAAATGCAATTTCCTGACCGTCATGAAGTGCATTGTAAAGTTTCATTATACTGAACTCAGAGTCCTTGTCATATTTTCCAACAGGAATATGAATGTTCTTATCTTCATTATAATAGCATTTAACTGCTTCAGGAAACATTTCATTAGCCGTCAAAGCAATGACATCTTGTTTTACGCCTTTCATTCTGCAGTGAAATGCAACTTCACCAATTTCATTAAAAGGTCTATGTAAGTCTTCTTTCCACAAAATATTGACTTATAAGCTAAACTTTGTTTACCTTTTGTGATTTCAGCGAAGTCAGAATGAAACTGACCTAAATTCTTTCCAATAAGTTCGCGACCATATCTTTTCTGAAATTCCTGAGCTAAACGTGGTATGTCTTCATTGAAAATATGCATGCTATCACAGTCCTGGTAGAAGATTTGAAGTACCATATCTTCTGCAGTGCAAAATACTTCATTCATGATACGTTTCGACATAGATAAGATATTAACACCTAAGGGGCAAAAGTTAAAGTGTCTGCAAATGCTTTTAGTTAGTTTGAAAATAGTTTTATCCGAACCATCTAAACCTTCGAACTTAATAATATGATTATAATTTCTGATGGCATATCTAACAGCATCTTTATCATCAATGATTTTAATTTTCGACTCTATCGGGGACAAAATAGTTTTTCCATAAATACTGTTCAAAATTAATTTAATATTTTCTTGTAGCGGGTTTTCTTCCTTCTTATACTTTAATCTCAATTCAAACAATTTCTTTACTTCATCTCTTATTCTAAAATCTCTTTTTTCATCGTAGTAGTAACCCTGTAATACTTCGCAGCTGATGCCCTGATATTTTATTAAATCCTGCAAAACTATGTGGTCCACATACATTAAACAGCATGTGTTTGAACTTCTTGGAACCTTTAGCTCCGGGTTTAATTCTGGATCTACTGTTATTAATGGAAAGTGCCTTTTAATCTTAATCTCGGTTATTTTTATTAAAACAAAGAATCCGGAAATGAATTTCTCACCTTCAGGCTCGCCCTGGTCATCATCGAATAAATGTTTTAACAAATATTCACTGTTTAACATTTCTTTCTTCATAACCTTTGGAATTCCTTCTAAAGTATAAAGTCTCGCAGTAGCCGAGGGATATAATGAAACAGCATCGAAGTCAGCAATGAGTTTCTTTTCGCTCTTTTGTTTCATGTTATCTGACAGCATACATCTTCCACCTTGAATACAGCGTGAAATAAATTCTCTTGGTTTATTTGAAAGGTCATATAAATTTCCATTCGGGAAATATACTCTGTTTTCGAAAAGTTTGTTAGCGATTGAACAAATGCTAACGTAATCATAAACGTTTAAATCAAACTCTTTCAATATATCATTTCTGAACTTAACAAAACCTTCTCTTAAAATCCTTACGTCCTGTTTGCAATAAAATGAGCTATATTTTTCTAAATCGAAATGGTTTTCATCTATTCTGCAGTTTTCGATTAAATCTATGTTTTTCATGAACGTTTCAATATCTTTTACAAACTTACACGCTTCAGAAATTACGCCAGTTTTGTTATCATTAACTAATAAAGAGCTTGAATAATATTGATACGGAAATACTTCCTTTTCACCACACTGCAAATGAAACATTTCAGGAAATAGTTTAAGCTTCTTATTTATAACAGTGTATGAATCTTTAATAATGATTGCTTTACCTTTATATATTCCCGTTATCTGCATTGTTCTAGAACCCTTAATAATTGGTGTTCCGCTAATTTCTGTTAAATGTCTTAAAATGAAATTGATATCATAACTGAGGTTATGAAAATATATTAAACTTTTATCAGGAATTCTTTCTAAAAATTTTGTTGCACAATTTTGACCCCAAATGCTTTCGCTAATCTTTCCATCTTCACTATCATAACAAATGTTAAAGGCTTTATGAACTCCATCAGTGCTACATTCAAAGTCAGCGAAGAAAATGTGTTCAGGAATGAATTTTTGTTTTGATTTATCACTATCTTTACTTTCAGACTTTTTCTTTAACTGAACACAGTAGTTCGGGGTATAATTTAAATCTTTAAACGGTGCAAGTTTTTGTTTATATAAATCTGTTGTATAAGTGAAAAGTTCACCATAAGATAACGGTTCAAAGTAATTGCACTCTCTTAATGTTTTCAAAATATCCCATAAAGGAGTTGTTCGCGTAGAATCAATAACAAATCTATTTTCCCTTTTCTTATATATTTTCATTTGACGCTCAATATTCCAGCCGCCTAATGATTTGAGAATTTCGTTATAATTTATGATAAAATATGTTGTCATAGGTAATCTTTCATTTAACATGTAATGGTCTTCAACAAGAAGTAAGTCAATAGTTCGAACAGTTTCACATTCTTTTGGTATATATCTCTTTATTTCATTATGTCTAGAGTCATTGAAATAACCAATGGTAACATTAAATGCTATGCCTGTTGCGTTAGAAATTTCCTGAATCTTACTTTGTGGAAAATCTCTAACTCTAATAACTTCACGCATGTGGTCTACCGTCTGCTCATCAACTCCAGCCTGAATGCAAGCATAAACGAAGCAGTTATCTTCTGTCATCAACTTAGCAGTTCTTTTATTAAGTTCATTGAAAATTTGATAGCGTTCAAGATTTATAGGTAATCTGCAAAGATACTTCCAAAACTCTCCACTTCTCTTTTTATTTGTTCTCTTTTCATCAAGAATTTCATTCCAAAAATCATCTATATCCTGTTTATCTCCTATTTCTTTAAGTCTGTTTAATAATCTTTGCTGACGTGCTGTTAATTTGCTTTCATCTCTTTTTTCTCTCTTCTGTGGCTTACCTTTCTTAATATCGCTCATCGTTAATCCTTCATATTCAGTTAAATCATACATTTTAATTTCTTCGAGGTTCTTAATATTTGTCATGAAGAAATCATAATGTTTTTCAATTATTCCGGCTGCGTTTGCTTCAATCTCTGTTATAAAGTTTTCTTGCTTTAACTGATGAAGTAAAGCTCCGATGTTCTCGATATTCAATGTTGAATTAGTAAATTTACCATCGAGTTTATAACAAATCATCCATTTTTGCTGTGAATTTACTTTTATCTTCTGCAGAAGCCTAATAAACATTTTACCGAAACGTTCATGTAGGTAATTTCTCTTTTCTTCATTGAGTTCACGAATATTAAAATCTATGATTCTATTTCCTGCTTTAACATTTTTGCGTTTATTATTTTCATCCTTCTTTAACCATTTCTCACCATCAAGAGCTTTATCATCTATAGATTTAATTACTTCGTTTGCTTTGCGTAATTGTGCAATTGCTTTTGCATATTTTACAGCTATATTTTTCTTTTCTTCATCGCTTTTCTTCTTTCTCGTTTCACCTACATCAACATTCATCATATCATGAATTTCCTGCCTAACTTCCTTCGGTACCGCCTTACGCGTCTTTCCTACATCAACATTAGTTATATCATACATTTCTTTTCTTACTTCCTTCGGTACTGCTTTTCTGGTCTTTCCTACATCAACATTCATCATATCATGAATTTCCTGCCTAACTTCCTTCGGTACCGCTTGTTTATGATATAAATTAACCTGAATATCATTTAAAGGAAATGTTTTGTTATTAATGTAATCATTAATTTTCTCGTAAGTGACTACACCTCTGTAATCATTGAGGTATTTAGCTAATGATGATTTGTTAGTCGCATATCTTTTGCTAACTTCAATGTCAGCATTCTTCAATAACTTCTTAATTTCTTCATGGTCTAATCTAGATAGCTTTTTATACATCTTTTATGGAAAATAAAAAAAAATATTTTCCGTAAAAAATAAAATTTATTTTTTAAAGTTATTTTTTAAAATAATTTATATTTTTAATTTTAATAAAATAATGTCTGAGTACAAGTTCTATTCATACAATGCTCTCGCTACTGCTGTTAAGAATGAATTCATAAATGGAAAAAACGTGAACGAATAAATATAAAAAGTTGTGAAAGAATCTAAATACGGTCAGTTCGTTAAACCATACGCTATCATTATTGACAGAAAACGTTACACACCACATGAAATAGCAGTATTACTTAAACAAAGAGGAATATTTGTAAATATTAAAGATTCTCATTATACGATTATGAAGAACTCCAACGCTGAATTTTTCAGTATCGTTTTAGATTTATCGCAGCAGAAAGAATACAAGAAAGGTGAAGTAATAATGAAATATTATCCTTCATCTCTGAAGACGATAACAAAGAAAGATGTTATTCATAAGCTCCTACCAGTAATTGAGGAAGCAACGATTGAATTTGATGAAGAAGGAACGGAAATGATTGAGGAAAGAGACCCTGAAGCTTTATAAGAAAATTTAGTTTTGAAGAAATGATGGTGTCACTACGTCACCATGTGTCACCTGGTTAATTAACTTCTTTTAAAAAGTGTGACAACACGACATTTAGACAACAGCAAAGGTGGAAAGCAAAAATAAATTCCAATCATACTTTATACTGCAAGACCTTCAGGTCTCGCCGCTTAGCGGCTCATTTACAGGTATTTCATCGTCAGTAAATGAATCCTCATTATCGTTTGGTTCAACCTGTTTATATAATCCTTTCATTTCTTCTTTCAAAACATAACACCATGTTTGTTTACCATCTATTCTTCTCTGTTTCCTTTCACATTTATCCTTAATGCTCATTGGAAATTCTTGTCTTTCATGTCTGATGGTTTGACAGCATAGAGCATTTTTACACGTCATACCTGCACACAATTCATCATAATGTGTATTTATCCATTCATCTAAAGGATTTGTTGATAACTCGATTAAATCTTGTTTGGCTTCAGTCATCGGTATGATTCGTACATTAAATGATGAAAGGTCATATTGCATAAAATATGTTAAAAGGTTATCATAAAATTCCTTTGTGCATGAATTCATCAAATTCTTGAAATAATCAAATTGACCCTTGAATTTACCATTAACTCTTAAAACTACGTATCTTCTGTCTCCAACTTCAATTTTGACAGGGTAAACGTTATTAGTTACGAAAATGAAATTGGCAACATTCTGAGCAGTTCTTCTGGGTTGATTCTTTTCATTAATTCTAATCTCATTATCCGTTATAATTGATTTCAAAGCGTTGAAGTTTGCAAGTCTGTCTTCACCTACATTCTTGAGTTCATTAAGTACAAGAAGCATTTTATTCTCAACTACTGAATTGAAATTACCCGTTAGCTCACTTATTTCAGTAATGTTTTTACATGAATAACCAGCGAGAAGTTCAGAAATAATGTCTGTAAATCTGTTTTTACCTGTTCCCTGAAGTCCTTTCAAAATAATTGCTGTTTCATTCTTGATTCCAGGATGTTGAATCATTGATGCAATCCAGCCGAGAAGGTATTTATACACTTCATCGTTATTATCACAAATGGCTTCTTTAATGAAATTCATAAACATCTCAATTTTTGAGTAATCTGGTTTTTCGAGAACGTTGTATTTATAACCCTGAAACGTTGAGAAAACATCTGGAGAATCAGATTTAAAGCAAACACCCTTAACGGTTAATGAAGACAATTGATTTAATAGTACGTCCCATGCTGTTATGGTTTTACCTTCTTCTTTAAATAATTTAATCATTTTGAGTGACTCTTTCATGTTTGATTGAAGAACGAATGATATTTGATTCATTTTGTCATGAATATTATAGTCCTTTTGAATGAAATATTTATTTCCACAATCTACAAAACGGATTACACGTGATAAATCCTCAATTACTTCAGAACTGTTTTTATACTGATGATTTTCAGCCTTGCGTCTAATATCTGTTATCAAGAATGAATCATCAAGTTTTATATCAAATGTTATTTTTGGCTTACGTAATAAAGGTAAAACGTATTCATCATAATATTCCTTTTGATAAAGTTTCAGAATCTTCACTAAAACAAATGGAGAAGTCATTAAATGTGCATATCTACTACGTGCTTTTTCAAAATTACTTTTAGCATTTTCTGTTAAACTGCAGAAGTTATAAACATTATCGTATGCTTCATTAATTAAATGATTAGGTAATGAATTAATTGCTTGAAACAGTGTGAATAATGTAACTTCTTTTTCTAAATTCATGTTTCCACCGTCATTATGTACTTCAAAATCACTAATACCATCGACTATGCTCTGGGCAAGTTTATCGTCAATGTTTACATCTTTGTTTTCATTCATGATAGTCTTTATTTCTTCGTTCTTCTGTTCAACTCTTACCTTAATATTCAAATCATTCAATATATCGTTTACGGTTCTAGTTAATGTTGAATCATAACTTCCACGAATGAATGAGTATGTATTGATTGGTTCTGTTGCATTCTTGCGAACTCTTGAATCAGCCATAACTACTAAAGAACGCTTTGAATCATCCATAGAAGTCATGATATCAATATCGTAATCATTGCAGGAATAACATTTAATCATTCTGTTCGAAACTGCATAAAAGAAATTAGTGTTGCAATAAATGTGAAGACCTCCTGAAGCGGTTTTAACGATAACATCTTTATCCGAAAGTTTTGATAAAATGTCTTTTCTAACCGTTTCTTTAAGTTCATCATTGTACGATTTATTGATATCAATATCTATAATCGTTAAATTCGAAATTTTATTTACTAATAAAGCCATACCAGTTTTCCTTCCTCTTCCTCCATCGTGTTTGAGGTAGTTATGTAAATCAATCTTGTTTTCACCAATTCTTTCGTTGAGGGTTTTAGTTTCTGCCACAACTAATTCCTCAGCTAATGAATCAATAACTTTTTCATCAGAAATGATAAAGTTGCTGTTGTTGTTTGTTGCTGTCATTTATATAGGAATAAAGAAATAAAAATAATTTTAAAACTAACTTTATTTTTGGGCTGCATCAAATTTCCTGGACTGTTGTCTAAATGTCATGTTGTCATCATTTTTTAAAGAAGTTAATTAACCTGGTGACATGGTGACGTGGTGACACTGAAAACATTTACGAAACATTAACGAAAACATTCATGATAAAATATATTTCTGTATTTCATCCGCTACTTTATTACCTAATTAATTACAGACATAAAATATATTTAGTTCATAAAATTTTTTTGATTAATTTTGGCTTATTTTTATCCTTCCAGTAATCCTTTTCGAGTTCCGATAAATGTGTAGGGTTCGATTCTCTCAAATTTCTAGAAGGAATTTTATCATCCACACCTCCTTCATAAACGACAGTGTATTCATCTTTGTCTTCATCATAACTCACAATTTTATTAACTATACCTCTTTTTGCTTCATCAACCGTCTTAGCTAATCTTCCATTTTCGCTTTCAACTAATCGAAATCGTGGATAAAACGCAACCGAATGGTCAGCTGCTTTAATTAAATAACCATTACCCTGTGAGGAATCAACAATATAATAATCATCACTTAACTGATTTCTTACCTTTTCATGTGGTTTATGTTCAAGAATAATTCTAACTTTAGTTCCTGGCAGTAATGATGAACTTCTTCTTTCCTCCGTTAACATTCTCTTTTGTTTTATTTATTCATCCTCCTCTTTTGAAGTCATTTCGTTTGGTTTAAATCCTGTGCTGTTATGGGTGGACTTATTATAAGCATTAATGACTTTATTCATTGATTCCTCCGTAAAATCTCTTTCTTTATTTAAATCTCTAAGGGTTCTAATGAAACGATTAATAATACCTAAAATATTATGGTTATAGTCTTCAGTCGTGTAATGTGTAACGTTATGTTTAATCAAAAATTCAGTAATTTCATTTGAAAGGTATGCTGAATCCTGGTCTGAAGTTAATGAAGTGGGATGATGTTCTGCCACGAACGTCTGCAAAACTCTTAAAACTTCTTTTGTTCCTTTATTTTTCATTATATACGCAAAAGCTTTACGTGTATTAACATTAATGAAAATCAAAAATGGTGGCTTTCTTCCTTTCTTACTCTGAACGAGTGTATCAAATTGATATGCATCATGGGTTTTAGAATAAATGGGAAGGTAGTAGTCGTATGGATTAACTTTAACCTGATGAACTATATTTTCATCATAAAATCTCTTAATTTCTGTTCTATCATTAAATCCCGCATTCTTTGCAGCTTCATAGAATTTTTTTAAATGACCTCCACGGTGATGATTCGAATACTTCTTTTAAACTCATTTATGTAAAAATAAATTTAGTAAATTTCATGCTGTTCGCTCTTTTGGAGCTCAGGACTTTCAGTCCGTTCTAACCCATGCATAAACTGTCATATAAGGTGGCATATAATCTGCACCCGAACCCGTTGAATTTGTTGTGAAAGTGTGTGAATGATTTCCTGTGGTTCCACAGAAAATACCTGCGCCTGAATCTACTGGGTCACTTGAAATATCATATCTATTCATTCCCTGTCTATCCGAACCTGCTGCAAGATTTGTATAACCTCTTTTTGTTATTGAATGTGAATGATTACCTGTTGTGTTTGTCGTTCCTGTATGCTTATGCGGTGGAAGGTTTGCTTCTAAAATTTTCTTTGAACCACCTGTTTGATTTGAAGAGTTAGCACAGTATAAGAATTTATCTACAATCTGCTGCCATGTACCAAAACCTAAAACACTTGCCGGATTTGTTGAATTCATTGATGTATATAAAGCACCGATAGGATATATGGTTTCAAGAATCTGAGTCTTCATTGTTTGATGTTCATGTTTAACATTTATATATCCATCGCCATCTACAATATTTATATTGTTTGTTATTAAACCATTAGGAAAAGTAGGAGGATAAATATTTTGTTCAACTAAAGGTGTACCGTCTCTTCCTGTTTTTGTTACTTCTTCAATGTATGCATTAATTTCTTTAATCCTGATTGTTTGAAATTCTTCATGCACATGCTCTTTATCAGCTTTTCCATTAATTTTATCATTTACTTCCGACTTCTTTGCATAATTTTCATCTACCCATTCCTTTGCTTCTTCTGTATAACTCATTGCTTTTGTATCATAACGATTTAATTCTTCATCTACATATATTTTGTCGGTTTTATTGGCTAAATCAACAACCATATCTCTTAGGTTAGTGCGCATATCTTCATCACGCATGCTTGATGAAGCAATAGCCCAATTCAATATTATCTCATCAGCTCTAATAGTTGAGAAGGAGTTATGTGTATGTTCTTTATCTGCTTTTTTATCTAACATTGCTGGTAGTTCATATGTTTCAAAGTTTTGAACATGACCTTCGATATTCATACATTTGTTATTTAAGGAGTTTAGTGTATCTTTTACGCTAGTGCTTGGATTCTCTAAAGGTGCACTTGAACCAAGGGTATAGTTCAATATTATGTCGTCTGCTCTAACAGTAGTGAAGGATTCATGCGTATGATTTTTGTCTGCTTTACTATTTAATGTAGCTTGAAGTTCATTTATATCGGAGATATTGTGTTTATGAGATTTCAAAACTTTGTTCATTGCGTCAAGTTCATCTTTGTCAGCTTTACTTTTAATAGCATCTTCAAAAGTTATTTTTGCCTTAACTCTTAACATAAATCTTGGTTCAACTAATACACCGTTAACAAAGAAACTAGAGGCATAAATTTCATTGTTATAACCAAATGCTTCTGGTGCTTTACCTGTGTCATACTGTACAGTACAGCGTATGTCATAACCTTCAGCACGAATGTATTTATATCTTCTTTCATTAACATCTTTCGTCTTCACTCTTTCTTCAGTTCGTGTTAAATATCCATGATAATCCGTTATAATCTGTTCATCTGAACTTATATAATGAACTTGGTTCGTGACTCTATCACTCAGAGCTAAAAGCTCATTTTTGTCTGCCTTACTATCTAATTTCTCATTAACATCATTCACCTCTAATTCAACCTTCCACCAGAACTCTTATTATCATTAATCTTTTTCATTAATTCAGTAATTACATCATAAAGACTATATTCTGTTTTCGGTTCTGTAAATAATGAGTCAAAATTTCTTTTCATCATTACATCGCTGACATTAATGATATCATCTATACCTTTTTCATTTATTCTCTTCATTAGTTCTGCAATAATGACGAATATATAATCTGTTAATTTATTCTCTTCATCAAGGGTTATAGAATGATTTGAAATCGAATCATTAACACCTCTAAATAAATCAATAACTTCAGGATACACGTTTTTAATGTCTCGAATAACCTGCCCCGTATCTCTTTCTCCTTCTTTGGGCTTCGCCCTCGCCGCTACGCGGCTTTATGTCTCTAGCCATCATCAACGCAGCCATAACCGGAGGATTTGTTGCTACCTGTTCGAAAATCTGTCCGTTATGTACGGTATATCTAAATAATTTCTTTGTGTTTGTTAAAACATTTGAAACAAGTCTTTTAAAACCATCCACAAAATTTCCCGTTTCACCTAATGTTCTTGCAGCATCTACAAGCTCACCCATTCCCGCTTTCGACCCCAAAAACGTCCATATTGCATTTATCTCACTCTGTATAGCTGTCCATTCAGCGAAACTAACACCCGCATTCGCTAAGTCGAAAATGAAACCCAGTGGATCGAACTTAATTCCGCCTTCTTTTTCAATTTCAACGAACTCACTAACATGAGATTTTAAATATTCTTTCGTTAAAATCGTTTTTCCTGATGTCATGCTGTTAACGGAACTATCACCGTCAAAAGTTAACGAATTCAATTTCGTCATTGATGCTTTTATTTCATACACCGCTTTATCATAGTTTTTGGCTCACCTTCTTTAGAAGTGTATGAAACATTAATGAATGAATTATATGTATTCATGAATGAGTTAAAATCAATGATTTTCATTAATGAAGCCTTTAATGATTCATTACTGTCGAATCCCTTAAAATTACTGAACTCGTTAATGAAAGGTACACTGCAAACCGTCGAGTTTGGATCAAATGCCGTAGTCGGAGAAGGAGTATTAATTATATAAGTCATTAAATCATTAAGTGATGCAAATAATGTTGTTTTGATTTAATTTCTTTAGCATCTGTTATATACGGTAATTTTATTTCTGTAGTTTCTGAATTAAAGATATTCGCTAAAATGTTTTGTAAACTGTTTTGAACAGCTGTATAAACCGTTGAATTCGGAACCCTTACGATTTCACCATCCTTAATAAAGGGCATTGCACATGGCGTAGTGCTTGGGTCAAATCTTTCGGGATTATAATTCAACATATATTCTAATGCTTCATAAACAGACCTATAAACCGTTGTATTATCTTTTTCAATAATTTCACCGTCCTTTATGAAAGGCATTGTACATGGCGTTAATATTGGAATGAATTTTTCATATTCTTTCCATGAGATATAATGTTCAGTTTTTCCATCAGTGATTATTAAATGCTCATCATCAAATGAAAACGTGTATGAACCGAAAATTAATCTTTTCGCTCTATCAGCTTCATAAGAATATGCGGATATACTCATATTTTTAATTAGAATAAAAATGTTGTTCTATTTGCAAAGTACAGACCCTAATGATTACGGGACATTAAAATTACAAACTAACCTTGGTCTTCAGAATGAACCACTAGCTTTCAGAGTTCTTGATTTTAGCACTATCGCTTCATTTGTTATAACAGACACTAACGATTTCATTACTTTTGAAATTGATGGTATTAGTACTGAAATTCATTTTAAAGCAAGAAATAAATATGATATTGATACGTTAGAGAAAAAGATTCAGGATCTCATTGATGAAAAATTTAATGGAGCCATGACCTCCGGTCTCGCCCCTTTGGGGCTTAACTGTGAATTAACTGATTCAGGAATAATAAAATTTAGTTCCGAAAAAGAATTTAAAATTACTGATATGACTCATCAAGCACGTTTATTATTAGGTGCTTATCATCAAGAATTACCATTAAAATCTTCTATTGAAAATCAAAAATATATAATTGAAATGAAGTCTGCGCCCTACATCTGTTATGGAAACTGTTTATATGTTGAATCAAAAATAAGTAATGTAACAGGAATTTCAGGAGTTAATAATAAAAATGCTGTTATAGAATATAAATCGTTCTGTTACGCCGTTAATTCTGTATTCATGCCTAATTTTCCGATTTTATTAAGGCACGAAGGAAAATGGGTTCGAATTCAACCACACCATTTAAAAGATATGACATTTAGATTAGTTGATTTTCAAGGCGAACCAATTGAAATTAAAGCTCCTGTTCAAATGACTATAGAAGTTGATTTTTGGTCTAATATAAGAGCTAATGGACTAGATGATGAACCGGGGATAAAAATATAAATCTTAAATTAATTCGTTAAAACATATTTCAAGCAAAGTTTATATTCTGTTGAAAGTTTTGTGTATTCATTCGAATATTTATACTTAAACTCAACTCCTGTAGTTCCTGGTGTTTCGATTATTCTAATACTACCGATTTTCATAAATACCGGCATCTGACCGCAGCATTCGATTTCGGGGTCGAGATAATCAATAACGCACTGTTTCCCTGTTATTCTTGATATAACATTTTCTAAATCCTCCTTTGTTAAAATTATTTGATTCTTACTAATAAGATTTGTCAAAAGCTTCTTATCGTCTTTGAGTAATATTGCTTGGTATAAATTAAGGAGGTAATGGTCTACGTTATCTGAAGGATTAGTTTGAATAGTTGAATATGGATTATCTTGAGCATCACGCGATATGATTGGTTCTAATGGAGGTGGATATTCTAACTTAACTTCACTGTTAGCGTTTGTGTTTGAAGCTGTGTTTAAATTAACGGATTTCAGCTCTGGCTCTTTATCTTTCAAGTTTTCGGAGCTGTAATTTTTGATTATAATATTATTGTCGTTCTTGAATCAACATTAGATGTAGGTTCAATAGGAACATTCACTGCACCGGCTAAGATGGATTTACTTCTCATTTTCTAGAGAATAAAAACATTTTATTACTATAAAAATGAATAATATCTTTGATAAAGGTTTAAACTTGAAACTTGAAAATGAAAATCTTGTTGAATTCACTGAAACGGGTGCGGTTTATAAAGATGTTGAGGTGTTAAATAAGAAATCAAAAGGCAGAAGTCGAAATATGAACATCGATTATAAACCATTTACTATTTACGTTAATGATGGTTCTGGTGGTTCAAACATTAAATATGCAGAAAGTAATAGAGTTTATGCGTTAAAAGGTGAAGCACCATCGATTAAAAACAGTTATTCTAATCTTTATCCTCAAAAACTAACTGATCCAGAAAGTGTGGACATGAATGACACTAAAAATATAAACAGAAACGGTGATAGAGATGGATGGAATCTATTCACAACACCTCATCTAAAAATAAAGCTTTAAAATAATGTTGGTCTTTCCCAAGGTATATTTTTAACATTAATTGTATTAGTCATTATATGAATTTCTAAATATGAACGTGGTGAAATGAGTGATTTATAAGCATCCCAGATTTCATCAAAAGGTAATGTTATACCTGATTGCTTCAAAATTAATTCTATATCGTATTTTGAGAAACCTTGAAATACAACGAAATCAGTAATTAAACGTTTAATATTTAATGCTAAAAACCTCCACGTTTGCATAAGTATTGCAACAGTCATGTGGTAATGTCTGACTTTCGTTATTAAATTAGCTAATGGTGAATCTGGTTTTGAAACTAAACCTTTACCAGCGAAATCATCACAAACTAATAAAGTGTTTGAAGGATATTTTTTAAAAGGATATTTTGAAAGTTTTGAGAGAATGTAGTTTGTCAATCGTTTCATCATAATCATATTGTCCATGCTGTCTCAAATGATGTTTATCAATAATTCTTTCCATTTCTTCCGAGGTCTTTTGCATTCCTGTTTGTATAAATTCAACTATTGCATAATATTTCTTCTTTCTTCTTATATAACGTTGAAGAAAAGAAATTAATTCGCTATCTGGAACTTTAATTACTGATGCCTGAACTTTACCATAAACGTCTTCGCTGTTGAATCCATTGAATCTGAAGTTGCTGATATAATGATTTGGTCATAATATGAATCTTGACCTAAACGTTCAGTAATTAAAATATGACGAATTAAATTAAAAGTCTTTCCCGAACCCATTTTTCCGCAATAGAAATACACACCGTTTGAACAGAACTGATAATCCTTACTGAAGGGAAGAATTAATGAACTATTGAGTTTATCAGATTTTTCATTCATTTTTTCATCTACTTCTTCAAATAAATGTTTCATTTTATTATAATTAAAAATGCAAGTCAGAAATTTTGTTAATACCGTTCCCAGTCTTAATGATAAAAGTATTAAAATCTATTATGAGCACATATTTTCACAACCGTTTAAAATAATCAATGGTGAATACATTTATGAATACCCTAAACACTGGGTTGATTATAACACTGGAAAAAGCAATTGAAATAAGACAGATAAAAACCATTCCTGCAGGACGAACCATTGAATTATATAACTTTGGAATAATAAGAGATAATCATCAATATGATTTACAGATTTATATAGATTTAGACACAGGAGATGATATGACAGCATTTAATAAAAAGATTAAATCGGTTCTTATTGAACAGTTAAAAGGTGCCGGATATCCTCAACCTAATGAAGTTGATATGTTTTATAGTTTTGAAACTAATTCAATAGAATTTCGTGTTAATTCAAATTCAAAAGCTGGTTTCATATTTGATTTAAAAGATGGTGCTGTCGGTGATGAGATTGAAAATGTATACACGAATAAAAATTTTCAAGAGATTACAGGAATTAATAATGATGAATGCTTTTATCGATTTGCTCAGTTCGGAGCAGAACAGATAACATTAAATGACCTCCTGGAGTACTTACCAAAATCAATTTCCATTAAAAATGATGATTATTTATTAACATCAATTTCATTTAATGGTGTTTGGTCCAGAGAAGCGGCAATCATTAAATCAAGTATAAGTGAATTCGCTGAAGATTCTATTTTATGTTTATCAAACTGTTTATTCTCCGCCGAAGCATTATTCAAAACTAATTATGTTAATAAATTTAATATAAAATTAGTTGAACCATCGAGCCTAAAAGATATTGTCCTTCCTGATGACAGAAAAGATAGTATTATTATCGAACTCATATTAATCGCTTATTAAAATTTAATTATATATAAATGAGTTCAACGACTGAAAGCGCATGGGCTAGTTTTGATGAAGATCCTAAACCGCGGAATTATAATAGAATTGTAATTCCTGTAGGTCTTTTATTAGCTGGGTGCTGTAGCGGGACCATATTTATATAGAAATTTATATAGAACACCGATTAATTCAACTGCCGGGGCTGATCTTATTCCAACAGGTCTGAAAAAATCTACACCGATTCAAACAAGCCCGACACAGGAAAGGAACCGCGAACCACTCACACGTATTAGGTCTTTTATTAATTATTTAAAGAATAGAAGAAATTAATTTGTAATAAATGACGTCGTTAAATGTAAAAATAATTTGTGATGATATTACTATCATTGATGATGTAAGTGAGTGTGCTAATATAATTGATAGAATTAATGAACTAATAAAGAGGTTCAGTGGTGAAAAAGTCAGAGTTTCATTAACGTTTAGCTCCGATGAAAAATTTTATGAGTTAATCATTATGAGAAATGATTTTAATAAGCATTAAATGGTATTTTCAACACTATCAGCTTTGTATGGAGGTTATAAAGCTATTGACGGTTTAACTGGTGGAGCTGTATCAAAAGCTTTAAAAAAATAATGCTGGAATGCTTGTGGGAGCTGCTGCCAGAAAATTAAAATCTGAAAAGTTAAAGAAATTAGGTAACTGGGTCGCTGACCAGTCGCAAAACCTTTTAGGCGAAGATAATGAAATATCTAAGCAGCTAAAAGATTTTAAAGGTCAGTTGAATGGCGAAGAGTTTAAATTAAATTCACTTAAAGAAAAGGAGAAACAGCCAGAATATCCACCAATTGAGGCACCGCCGATTAATTCAGCACCTGCGCCATCACCAGCACCAGTAACTGCAGTCGCACCATATGACCCTGGCGGTTATGGAAGACCTTTTGACCCTAAAACAGGAGGTTCGAATTGGTTCCATTACGGTCGAAGATATATTTTAGCTAAAATCGCAAAAGCAAAGAAACTGTTAAAAACTAAAAAGAAACCAAGAGTTTTAAAGTAATTAAATGGTTAGAGATGTTCTCGAATACCCTGCACCACCTGAAACGCCTAACAATAATGATTTATATAATCGATTGAAAGCTTTAGGTAAAGCGTATTTATGGTTTAATTATCCTTATCATATAGCGGCTTATAAACTTTATAAACACTATAAAGAAAGTAATAGACCTTCAACCGACCTAATTGATCCGCAGGAATTAAGGAAAAGACGACGAAGCCGCTAAGCGGCTCAGATGGACTCAGAGAGTCCTCATAAAAAATAAAGTTAATTTTAAAAATATTTTTTATTTTTTACTTTTAATAAAATGAGTACTAAAATTACTGAAGCAACAAAACAAAAGTTTTTAGTTGAATACATTAAATCAGGAACTATTCCAGAAGGTTTTTATGTTCATCAAATGAAAGATGGTAGAGTTCAATTTAGAAAAATTAAGCAGCCATTAAATAAAGATGGAATATTAAGAAAGATTAAATTATATGAAGATAACATAGCAGAACTGAAGAAGAAATTAGAAGAATTCGAAAAATCAGATTAGATATAAAATTTTATTTTTATATAAAATGAATTTTACTAATAAATTATTAATTATCGTTTCATTACTCCTCATCTCCCGTGAAGCTCGTTTATGGTATGAATCTATAAAAGAGTTTGAAGACAGCAGCGATGACATCCCTGAATCATGCCAGCATATTTACTGTTGAAATTCACAAGGTTAGAAATGAGGTTAGATATCGGGTTAGATCTACCCTAAGCCGCGTAGCGGCGAGATGGGCTCAAAGAAAAATTTAGTATATACAGAAATTAAAATTTTTTTGAGTTAATTTATTTTTAAAAATTATTTTTTTACTCTGGGTGTTAAAATCTATGATAAAAAAATAAATAAAAAATTTTAACGTTAATTTTTTAAAGTTTATTTTTAAAAAATTATTTTTTTATTTTGAGTAGTGTCAAAAATTTTAACGTTAATTTTTAAGTTTATTTTTTTAAAAATTATTTTTTTTATTTTTGTAAATGTCAAAATATTTTAACGTTAATGTTTAAGTTTATTTTTTAAAAAATTATTTTTTTATTTTTGTAAATGTCAAAATATTTTACGTGTCAAACGGTTTTTTGCAGATTCTAGTAATTTGAGTACTAAGGGGCGTAGACCCTTGGTACCCAATTACTAGATACTAACTACAGGTAACCTCTGTGAACCGTATAAAAAATGAACTGTAATAAACAGAAATTCATCAAAAGTGGCAGCTCTCAATTTTTTGACATTTGTAAATTCTAAATTGAATGAGAAAAATGAAATAATACTAAGCATAATACAATATTCTAGATTTAATTAAAAAAAAAAAAAAAAAAAAAAAGGTAGTGGGGCTTCCAGGGGCTGCGCCCCTTCTAGCCCCGAAGATGTTTAGTATAAATGAAGTTTTTATTCGGAAAATTGTTAGTCTTCTGGTGTGAATTCGGAGGACTCTTCTTCTTCCTCCTCCTCTTCTTCCTCTTCTTCGTCATCGTCGGCGTAGTGGAGGAGGACGTAGTTCATCCAAATTCTGTATGGACGTCCTGATTTGGATTTAAATGAGATGGACATATTTTGTGTGAGTGTTATTTCAGTTTCGATAAAGAGTTGGTGTGCTGGTTTGAATATATGTTCGACGTAGGAGAATTTGTGCAACTCATCTTCTCCCAATTCTGTATTGATACAGACTTCGATGAAGTCACCACTGAGAATGTCTTCACCTGTGGGCATATCCACAACAATTAAATGAACGACACAATAGTTGTGAAATTCATTAGTAGGAAATACTGTTGCAGGCGTATTATATGAGGGGAAAAATGTTTTTTCTTCCCCAAATTCATCTGCTACTTCATCTTCATCGTATCCGTTGTTAAAAGCTTTAAATTCATGTACAATTTGAGCAAATTGTTGACGGAGATTTGGTGGCATACGTAAGCAAGCTTGTAACAATGTCCTACCTTCCACACACTCAGCAAATATGGGAAGGTAGGAACATATAATGTCCGTCAATTGGTCCTGGTTGGGGACCAATTGACAGAGTTTTGTGTATGCCGTTATTGTTTCTTTAACGGTATTTGTGTAGATACGGTTATATGGAGTATTTCCCTGGTTGTTAAGGGAAAAATACTCATCCGATTGTAATTTCAATCTTGACCTCAACTCTTTGTTCGGTATTCTTTGGTCTATTCTTAGAGCTGTATTTGTTCGGGCGGGCTGTGTTTTAAAACATTCGTGTCAAGTTTTAATTGCTTCGAATTGGATGTCGATTTGAATTGGGAGTCTTTTGAGTTCTCCTGAGCTTGGTTCTGTATTAAAGACTGAATAGCAGTGTCAGCTTCTTGTTTTTCGAGATAGTATTCTATTGAATTGGGCTTCACTGTTCGAGACGCGTACATTAGACAAAAATGAACTGTTTTTTTTTCGGACTACTCATAGAAAAGTTTAAAATAAACCGTTTTCGTCAACGGTAACCCCCTCTATTTTTTTATTTTATTTAATAGTTACCGTTGGCAAACCGTTCCATCTCAAATATTGAATGAACTATAAACGTTTTTTGTTTTCTATATATACTTTTTTGTCCAACGGTAAAACTTTTTACACAACGGTTTTTGAGAGTCGTCGCTATTGACTTTTTTTGTAGAGCACTCAAAATAGTATAACTTTGTCCGGACAAGTAAGGGTCTATCGTCGCTACAGGAAAAGTTACAGGCGTTCCAAGGAAGTATACTTTGAGAAGCCTTTTTCCCTTATAGAATGAGATAGGACGGTTATTTTACAAAACTGACAACACTTTGACCGAGTAGTTTTTTGAGCTGAACAAAAAGTGTCATATAAACATCTGTCAAAAACCGCTTTTTAACTTCACTTAAAATGCCACGTAAGCTACGTAAGAATATACGTAAGAGGAAGGGAGCATTGAAACATCCAATAGTAAAACTGACACCACAACAACAGTTGCAACAACAAATGATGAATGACCCCACTATGTTGCAACAAATGTCAAGCAACCCTATGCTTTTAAACCGAGTTATTGGTGCACAGAGTGGAGGTTTAAGAGCGGCACTTTTAGCGAAAATGGCAGGCTATGGTGGAGCTGCAGACGGAACAGCTTATAACCCTCAAAGTCAAATGAATTTGAGTTCACTCAAAAATCAAATAACAGATGTCAAAAAGTCAAACATAGACATACAGAAGCAAATAAGTGAAAACGAAAAGAAACTAGAATATGACAGACACACAAAGAAACTAAATGAGTTAAACGTAGAGAAAAAGAAGAAAGAAGAACAACTGAAAGAACTAAGTACAGAGGAATATGCAAAAAAAGTGTCAGAAAAAGCAGCAGAAGTAGCAAAAATGGAACAAGATGTCATAAATTTGAAAAACCATACTACTCAATATAAAATACTGAAAGATGAAGAGATAAAACAAAAAGCCCTGAAGACATATATGGATAGCGATGAGTATAAAAAAGAAGTTGAAGCAAATGTAAAGGCAGAAAAACTTTTACAGTTGCAAAACCAAACCGTACAGTATGAAAACTTAGCACAAGAAAGTAAAAATAACGACGCGGCTATGCAAAAGGCAATGAAAAGCGCAGAATATATAAAAGCTAACAATGACTGGTTAGATGCCCAAGCCAACGCTAAAGCAGCCCAACTCATAGGGTCAATAAGGACAAAAATACAAGCGGATGAAGACAGTTCAAATGAAGCTTTAACGAATGCTGACTTTAAGAACGCCTTCGAAGCTCTTCATAGTAAGGTGAAACAAGTGAACGACTTCTCATCTGGAAAGAAACTGAAGTCTGAAGGTTTCGACAAAGAGTTAAGAGAAGTAGCACAAAATATGACGAAAATAACAGATGCAGCAACGAGACAGGCAGTTCAAAGTGCCTATGACGCCGTTAGAGCAACTGTTGTGAAAAGTCAAGAAAAAGAGTTACAACAGACCAAAACAGACCTAGTAAATGCTTTCTTAAGAACGAAAAGTCAGGTAGGACATTACGCTGCAGATGGAACATATGTGCCAGCTGGTGGAACTTATATACCACCAAACCCTCCAAGAGAAGCACCTGCACCAGGACTACCTAAAACATTTACATCGTCACATGGACACAGACACAGGCATGCACCAAAACCAACACAACAACCAACACAACAACCAGCACAACAACCACCTCCACAACCAGCACAACAACCAACACAACAACCAACACAACAACCAGCACAACAACCACCTCCACAACCAGCACAACAACCAACACAACAACCAGCACAGCAACCAACAGTTCAAAACCCTGCACAACAACAACCACAAACAGAGCAAGGACATAAAAGAAGTAGAGAACAAGGAAACCAAGAATTCTTAAAAATGCTTAAAGAAGAGTGTGGTTTCCCAGATACTGTTGACTTTAGTGACAGATATAAAGAAGCTATTGGAAAGTTCAAGGATGGAAATACTGACCCGAACCTATTTAGCTTTATGGCTCAGCACCAAAACGGATATAATCTCAAACCTGGAAAATACAAGCTCGCTAAGGGATATGATTTAATAGCATATCATCCAAATGACATGGATGAATTTACTCCGAGATATTTGATGTCAGAGCTAAATGACAATTCAACTTTCGTCATGAAACGCGTAAAAAATAGAGACGGAACGAAAGAACAAAAGCTTATGAATGCGGATGACGTAGATAGGGAAATTGTTAAAAACGGTCTCGGAATATATGAAATGCCAGCAGATGAGGTACAAGAAACTCCACAGGAAGAAATAGTTCAGATACAACCAGACATGGAAGAAATAGTTCAGCAACAACAGCTAGAAGAGCCTGAAGGAAACGAACAAGTCACTCCTTTGGAAACTAACTTCACAGAACTAGATGAAGATTTGGAACAGCCGAAAAATCTTGACCCTCAACAAGAGTATGCGGAGAATATGGAATATTTCCAAGAGTCTAAAAAAAATTCGGCTGACATAGTAGAAGAATATCGAAAAATGTTTGCCGACATACAAAAGACTCCAGCACCAGATGAAAATATTCAGCATAGAATGGAAGAACTGAAAAAAAATGTACACAAATACAACAACCCTTTTTACTTACGAGCATTTAACGTTCAATCTTCGGATGAACTCGGTGAAGATAAAAGGTTAAATTTCAAGAAAACATATAGAAATGAAACATTGTTTAAAGTTCATTCAGAACCTAACCAAGATGGAAACAAACCTACTTTTGTTTCTGCAGACGATGGAACTACAATGAGATGGGGTCATAAAGCTAATCCGGATAGGTGGTTCATAAACTTACAACCTCAATTCCAAGAAGTTGTAGACGCAATGGAAGCGAATGGTGAACGAGATATAGCTGGTATTTTCAGCGCGGCTTTAATGCCATTGAAAGATATGAAACATGCAGATATTTTGGACCAGTATGAAATGAACATGGCTGATGGAAATATAACACCTGACGTTCTAGAACATTTATCTCAAAGAACTACACAGAACCATAGAGATGGTATATTTGGTGAAGAGTTTAGAAAGAAAGTTAGGGAGAGAGAAGGAAGAGAACCTATTGTACATGACCTTGCAAACGAAAGTTTACAAAATGTCATAAAAACTTACTTTGCAGACAATGAACGAGAAGGGATGAATATTTAAGAAAACTCAAATGGACAGTACCAAATGAAATGTTAGTATTGAAAAACATGTTCCTTGACAAAATAAAACCAACTACAGAAATAAACGACGCAAGACTGAAAGATTGGGTAAAGCTTTCCCATTCACAAAAGATATAGTTGGTAACATGGAAAGAAAACCAGAATGGCTACAAAAACATATATTTGGAAACGAGCATATTCCATATGGACAGGCACTGTTTGAAGAGCTTGAACCGGAAACTCAGGAAAGAGTCATGCAAACAATACGCGAAGACTCAAATACAGACTATGACAAACTCTTTCTAGGATATAGGTTACCTGAGATGGGCGACCAGAGCCAAAAGGCAAAAAGGACATGGGAAATTTGCAACATACTAGATGAACATAATGCAAAGATGCAACAACTTCAAGCAGAGGGCAATGAAGGAAAAAGAAGAGTTAAAAACTCAGTCAGGAAGAAAGTAAAGCTTGGTCCACGTGGGTTCTATTATGACATATAAATCCAACTATTCTATATTTTTACTCATATGAAATGTACGCCGCTCAGAATATAACGCCAACAGTTTTGGATGCTATGAATGGAAATGTTTCCGAATGGTATAACGAATGCGACAATGCCATTAGAAGGTCAGAAATAGTTCCTGGAACTTACGAATATACAACTGCTGTTTCTTATGGAAACGTAGGTGAGTTTGGAGAAGGTTCTTCAACAACAGTAGATATTGCTTGCGACAGGTTTCATATAATTTCTATTGACAACTCTTTCTTATACGTGGAACAAGACATTGAAATAAAACCTTCTGCCAAGTTGTCTGACAAGAAAGGTTGCAATGGAATTTTCTATGTCGGATACCAATATGCTCCAGAAGTTTTCATGGGATATAAGATATATTCTAACTCTGACTTAGTTCAAACAGTAACATGGGCAAACTATGAATGGTTCGCTTTGAGAAACTCAGTACAACCACAAGCTAGAGAACAAACAGACCAGTATGCAACTATTGAGAAAATAAGAAGACTTGACCCTAACGTTCCAGGAGTTTATGTTAACCTTTCTGGACAAACTGCAGCCAGTAACCAAAGTAAAACTGAAACTTAGAGTTCCTTTGTCATCTTTCCTCATCTTCAGGTTTTTAAGATACTTGCCAAACTGGGCAGGAAAAATTTCTATCGAACTTACTCCAAGCAAAAATAACTTAGTCATTGCACCAACACAAGACCCATTCACTCTTACAGAAGTAGGGAACAAATAAAAATCATTCGCCGACTTTTGCAAAGACAAAGTTGACTTAGACTTTGGTTTCTCAAACCTCAACACTGAAGTAAACTATTATTTCAATGCTGCTGGAATGCTTGGGACCCAGTTAAGTTCACATGCGAAAAATTTGAATGCAAGAGAATAGAAAGCAGACTTGCAGTCTATATGTTGGACCCAGATATTTCAAATGCTTTAGCTGCCAAATATATTGCAGTTCCACTTATGTTCCCTATACACCAAATATCTGTCAAAGACTTTGCAGGTGAAGTTGGAAACCAAAGTGCTGACCCAGGTGCAAGAACAGATATTGCTTTAACAACTGCAATGAAACATGCAGATACTATGTTTGTACTGTTCAGACGAACTATAAATGACTATTCTTGCTTCTACAACCCTGGTATTAAATACCATATAAACATAGATGGCAAATATTATCCAAGAGAAGAATATTCTACAGTTGAGGATATGAGGTCATACAACTTGACATTAGATGCTATGAACTTTAACAACAACTTCACAACAACCATTAACCCTGAAATGCAAAGTTCTATTATGCCATATGTGAAAGTATGGACTCATACAGGAGTCAAAAAACTCAATATACAAATGGAGACCGTTCAAACTTTTGGCTTGGCATTCCATTTGCTGACTCAGAAGACTTTATGGGTGGTATTTCAACTGTTGGTACAGTTCAAATACAATATACTGGTGACAGAGACGGTCCAGATGAATTGAGAGCAAAGAAGTTTACAAAACCAATAGCACTTTTCACGGAAGATGCTCTTTTGAAGATTCGTTCGATGAAACCTGCTGGGGCTCCTCAGATTGGTATAACGACAGCTTCCATCGAGCAGATTTTGGCAGCAGGTCAGTAAGTTGTTCTTGAACTGACTTCTCTCCGTCAAATATTGACAGTACGCCAGTTTTTATAATATTGTATTAAACTTACCTTTAGAAATATCGGTCAGTTTTGTTGTTATATTTTTGTCTGCTTCAAGAACTTTCACCATTTCAGTTATACCAACTTTCTTTGCTTTATGAAAATATTTTGGTTCAGCAAAGACTGCTATTCTATAACATTTTCCATTGTTTGTGTAAAGAACTATTCTGTCAATGTATTTGTATTGTTTGTGTGTGTAAACTTTGTTTTGCTTCAATTCGAAGAGATACTCAAATACGTCCATCTTTTTATTCTAAGTAAAATGTCATTTCCGAAAAATAGAAGCGTAAGTGTTTCAAAAGGTTTAATGGCGGTGGCAGATGTGAAGTTAAATTCACCAACTCAAACAAACAGTCAAAGTGTTGTTGTCAATGTCAAAGAAAGAGATGTTGAAGTGGGGAAACCATACGAAGACGAAGATGGTATAACAATAGTTCCTGTAAAAGAACCAACATACCCTGAAGTTAGCAGAGACTTAAGTTCTGTTGCAGATATTCGAAACGACTACCAACAACTTAAAGACAAACTTAAAACTCAGGAGAAGATTTGTCAAGCTTTGGGTATAATGTTAAACTTGGTCGAACACAACCCTGTAAAAGTGAACTCATATGTCATGCACCTCATGAAGTTTTGAAAGAACTATTGAAACTTTTGACAGAGGCAGACGATATAAACATCAAAGAAATAGAACCCGACATTGCTTGCTGTGGTGTTTCATATAATGTCATTGACAAGATATACGTTATGAAAGGAGGTGAAACGTTGAACTTAAATATAGTTTCCCAGACGTCATAAAAATATTTGACGACCACAACATTTCATTAAAATTTATTTGCTAAGTAAATGGCAGACATAATGGTTTATACTATTACGACTAAAAACCCTGAGTCATATAATTCTATAACAACAAACTTACAAAGTCCTCAAGGACGATATTGTAAACTAACCTTAAACACAATGACGACTAAAGCCTGTTTTGCTCTTTTGACACCAGAAGACTTTGTTGTTGTGAATGGTAAAAAATACTTCTTTGAAGATACTTACTCAGATATACCACCAACAGGTTTTGTTGACTTATTTAATACTTTAAGGACGGATGTAACATGTGCTGCAACTAGAGCAGGTTTCATTATGTTTGGATGTCCGACTGAGTTTACTATAAACGATATGAGCTATAATACAAAACTTATATCTGGTTTTTACTACCAACAGTTTCCTATAACAGGAAAAGGTGTCATACAAGGAATGTCTGTTCCATTGACTTTAAGCACACCAATTTATATATTGTTTCAAACTTAGGTTCAAAGTGTTATTCGAATGTCGACAGAAACTACTATGACCAAAAGATACTCATGCGTATAAACAACACTTTCTCTGCTGGTTTGCCTATTGTTCATTCGAATGCAGAGTTTTCAGCTTAGTAAACTCAAACACTTTAGCAAACATAAACTTAACCTTAGTTGACGCAAACTTTGTTCCTGTAAAACTTTTATGTCCTATGTATTTGTCAATGACGGCAGAAAGTTTCGAATTGGAAGATGCAACTGGTGAAAGTATTGTATTACAAGAACAACTTCAACAACAAATAGCTCAAGAACAACAAATGCAACAAATGCAACAACAAAGTCAAGAATAAAAAAATATTTTTTTTTATTTTTATAAAAATGTACAGAATAGATGTTTCAGATTTTTATGACTTCCAAGCTTCAGAAATATGTGTCCATTTAGAGACTATAACAAAGCAGTCGAGAATTTGAAACGTTTAGTCATTTATGTCGACTCTGCCCCAGAATGTTATGTATGAAAGAATGGGATGTTGTCTTTAACAAACCAAGAGCGACAATAGTTTCAGAACAAGAATGTAGACAGAAACTTAAGAAAATAAAAGTCGTACAAGTTGGAATGAAGATGTTAGATGCTTGGGATATCTTATTGTCAAAGTTAGAAGATTTTTCAGTTCGTGTATAAAGTTCTATACACCTTCTCCAAACTTCTATTCTATCTTCACTGGATATAAATACGAACAAGTAGAATGGAAAGAAAATATTATAGAAGCTTGGTTAGACCATGTCAAAGAAATTATATGCAATGGAAACGAAAGAGTCTATGAGTATATCTTATGTTGGTTTGCAAACATCTTACAACATCCAAGTGCTAAAAATGAAACTGCTCTCATTATAATTGGAAAACAAGGAACAGGTAAGAACACTTTCTTTACAGATATCTTTGCAAACTGTTAGAGGGCTATTCGAACCCTAATATGACAAACTTAGAAAACATCTGTGGCAAGTTTAACTCTTCAATAGAGAATATGAAACTTATAGTTTGCAATGAACTTCAAAGTATAGATACAACAAAAGTTTTAAACTCAGATGCTTTGAAGAGTCTTATAACAGACAAAGTTGGAGTTGTTGAAAGAAAGTATAAAGACCAAAGAGTTTGTGAAAATGTTGCAAACTTCATTATGGTTTCAAACAACTGTTCCGATGAAGTTAGAAAGTTCTGACAGAAGATATGTAGTTGTCAGAACGTCAGATTCTCATATGCAAGATACAGAATATTTTGACGACTTAGCAGAAACTTTGACATCTGACTTTTACAACCACTTGTTCTCATATTTCATGACATTAGATATTTCTAAGTTCAATCCAAGACAAATTCCACATACCGAAGAAAGACAAACATTGTTAGAAGCAAACAAGAGTGTATATGAACTGTTTATAGATGAACTAACTTTGAGTGTTTAGATGAAAGGTCATTGTACGATTCGTATAAACAATATTGTCAAGAATATGGTTATATGGCAGCGTTCTAAACGAACATTCTTGGCAAATGTCAAAAGTCTTTTAGATGTTCAGAACGGCGTATATACAAAGAAAAATTTTTGAGTAAATTTTAAAAAAAATATTTTTTTATCCGATAGAAAAGATGGAAAATTCATTCAGTCAAATAAGTACATGACAGAAGTCAAAGATAGACCCATTCGCTTATTTGAATGTTTACTTCTACCATTTTGAAAAGTCTACATTTGACAAAGTTTGGAACATCGAACCAGTTAAGTTTGCTATTGTGACTAAAAATGGTGCGAAATTTGAAGACTTAGACATAGAAGGTTTGTTAGCAGTCAAAGAAAATTTTGACAGAAGGTTCTCAAACCTTAAAGAAGGCAAAGCATACAAACTTGTTATACCTTATGAACCAAAGAAAGCAGACGACTATGAATATTATGAGTCTAAGATAGTTGAAGTTCAAGGTAAATTGGGTAAAAAGATTTTAGAGTCTAAGCCAGTGTTTGCTCCTAAAGAGGAAGAGAACATTGACATTGACCCAGAAATGTTCTAAAAATAAAATTTTATTTTTACATGTCAAATTTCTTTTTCTCTGGAACTGGTTCAGGTTCTTTCTTCTCTTCTACTTTCTTTTCTTTCTTTTCTTTCTTTTCTCTCTTCTTCTTCTGGTGGAGTTATGTCAAATTCTCAGAACCATATTTTTGTAAAAGTTCTTTGTCCTTTAATAGCTCTTCTATTCTGTTTTCTATTTCATCTTCAAGAACAGCGCATGTGTCTTCTTTGCATTCTAAGAACTTTTGTTGGACTTCATCTTTCCAATCGGCGTCATCTCTGTCAACAAGTCTGTCATTGACAAATTTTAAGACTGCTCTTTGTAATGTTTTATGGTTCTTGTCATATTCCCAGAAACAGAACTTTAGAACAAATTCACCTTTCTTGTTTACACTATGTAAGATTTTATGGTCGACAGATGTTTTGCTGTCGAAAAGCTTGTCTCGAATATAGATAGCGAAATCGCTAGACATTTTCAAAAAGATAAAAATTTTAATTTTTCTAAAAATATGTTAGAAAAAAAGTTTGCTGACATTGACAAGAAATTTGAGAATGTTTTAAACAAGAACAAGAGGAAGTTAGAAAATGCTCAGATAAAACCTATACATGACAAGTTCTTATTTGCTCAGAATGGTATAACAGGTCTAATTGCACCACCTGGGTCGGGTAAGACTTTCACTTATCTTAAAATGGCTGCACAACAACAAGAACTAGATGAGAAGAACCCATTCTATGAGTTAGTTGTTATTTGTAGTACTTCTGGTCAATTTGACCAAACCGTCAATTCGTTCAAAGATATTATAAAGAAGTCTAAGTTAGTATGTATAAAGATACTGAGTTGTTAGATTGGATAAAGAAGTACCAAAGAAGAGTTTTGAAGTATAAATGCTATAAATGAGTATATAAATTCGAAGTTTAAAGACCCAAATGAGGAAA